>NW_024868256.1:41056-44023 GCF_013358625.1 Macadamia integrifolia
TAATTTTTTTTTTTTTTTCTCTTCTTCTTGAATTGTATTTGAATTAATTCCAATTTGGCTGAAATTCTTTATTTCTTCGAGAAAGAAACCATTTGGTTGCTTTCGTCTGCCTATTGAGTATTTAATCGTATAATAGTTTAATATCACACGTTTGGGGAGTTACCAATTGTGATAATGGGTCTGCCTCAATATCACTGGCTTATATAAAGAAAACCGCGCGCCGTGGAGGGTTGCAGCCTTGTTCCATGCGGCGGTGGCTTCACCGAGGTTAATTTCTAGGGGCAAAATTGTGGCGACAGTGAGTTTGTAGGAGAGAGGAAGAGGGCAAAGAAAGATGATGTTCCAGTTAATGGGGGATAAAGTTGTCCAATTTGTAGGCATACAAAGAGAATAGATCCGTTGCTCGTATTAGGGGTATAAATTTTGGGCCCAAATCAGTAGGGCGATATATTAATGGTCTGACCTAGGCCGGCCCAATTTATAAATGTGTCAGGTTCAAGCCTGACTAGTTTATAAATAGGTAGTACACTGTGCAGCCACTTAGCCCGATGAGCATCCAATCGACCCAAGACATTTACAAGATCGACTTGAATTTAAGGCTGATCTAGCCCGATCCTTCAATACTACTTGTATTATTATTATTATTATTATTTTTTTTTTTAATACTATTTGTAATTTTGTGCTAAGGCTATATGGTATGTACACTGGAGATGGTGATGATTGTTATATGAATATTCTTCTTTTTCAGGCATAGTATAATTGATTTGAACTTGTTAAACTTGGGTTGTGTAGGCATAGTTTAATTGATTTTGAGTTTTGTGGATTAAGATCGAGTACCTTTGTAACTTAACTATGTTCTCCATCTTTGGCTTAATTCATTTTAACTATGGGGTTTTTCTTTGCTATGCCTATCTTTGCCTCATTTTATTGGTATTCCTCTTTAAGCACACTTAAGAGACCAATTTTAAAGAGGACACATTTAAAGCTAAACATGTCTATAGTTCAGTTAAGGCCCGATTATGACCCATTTATAGCAGCCCGATAAGAGCCTTTGATTGACCAGCCCAATTATGAAGTGTACTATGCCCGCCCTACTAAGCCTGTTTAGCTTAACGGGCATTCACAGTACAAACCTAGAAATTGGCACAGCCCGACTAGGCTCGATCAAGACCGGCCCAATTCGATCACTTGACACCCCTAGCTCGTATGATCACCTGATCGTACAAGTGATCATCCAACACTTTTTTTTTTTTGCTTCTAAATATACCCGTCTTCATCTATATAATGCCTTCACCTATATAATGCCCGAAAGCAACATAGCCAATCTCTGTACAAATGGGTATACTATAAGAAAGCACTACCTTGAGTAGTTTTGTAAAACTAAAGTGTATTTTGAGTTATTTGGTTAAAGAAAGGATTAGGTGGATAATTTTGTGAACAGAAATCCAATTTTGTGTAATCTTATAATTTTCTCTTACAAATTTTTAAATCGATTTAGTTCGATTTTGATATCTCAGCCCCCGAGACAATTTTTAACCTGCATCAAATTGTCCGGTTTTGGACAAGTAATTGTCCAATCTTTAAAAATCAGACCCAATATAGATGTTTACTGATTCGATTAATTTAGTTTTTATTGACTCTTTATCAATTTATCAATATAGGTCGGTCTCGTTTTTATAATATAAAAATGAAAAATAGTAATAACATTTTTTTAATCTGGTTTTTCAGGTTTTAATTTTGTTTTTGGTGTGTGTGTTGGGGGGGTGTTATTGGTTAGTTCGGCCAATTTCAATTGCCTTATCGGCTGGTCCAATCAATTTTAATTTTTATTGATTTCCAAAAATCAAAATCAATACCAAACCAATAAGGGTTTCAGTTTGATTGGTCTCTCGATTCGGCCTCCATTTGGACAACTGTCTTTAATATTGATTCTTAAAAAACAAATTTTGGAATTTGTCATAAATGCATTTAAATTTTCTTTTTTTCCTCTTCTTTTAGTTGATAAATTGGCAAGAACTCAATGAAACTAGATCTACAAGTCTAATAAAAATTCTTTAAAGGCAAAATCTATAGAAATATTTGCTTCTTTTTTTCAATTCCATTTTTTAGGGGTTTAGTAGATTTTGTCTAATTTCTGAACTACACTGATACCATTTTGATTCCAGGTTTTAAAACCCTATCCATCTCTCTTGGAAGGGGGATTTCTTGTTTTACTTTTCTTTTCTCTCCCTTTTCTCTTTTGAATACCCAATTTTTTTTTTTTAATTGGCCCTCTTGTTTTATATGTAATGTAACCATTACATGTATGTATGGTTTCATGTCATTTTGCTCATAGTTCCTTACATAGAAGTGTTAGAAAGATATACAAATAGGGTGGAAAGTTATTCTCATATAGGTTACTTTTTTACCACGTAGAAATATATTGTTGTGATTCAAATATTATGGATATATATGTTCATATCATTATCAAATCGGATGTTAATTTTTTTTTTATTAATTTATCACATATATATATATATATATATTTAAACTATTATAAAGTATGTACTCCATACTTGTGGATATCTTTTCTAGTTACTTTACCTTATTGTTTATTTTAAAATTCTTTCTTCTACAATTATCTTTTTTTTTTTTTATCTTTCTTATTTTCCTTATTTTTCATGATACCTTTGTTTTTCTTTTTAATAATTAAATATTTTTCAAAAAATTTAGTTACTTTATTGGTGCGAAATCTCACGCTTTCTTCTACCAACAAAAAAATCCCGCATTTTCTTTTTGCACACTTTCTCTCACTTTCCTTTTCAACCACTTCTAGCTAAACAATCTCTCTCTCTCTCTCTCTCTCTCTCTCTCTCTCTCTCTCTCTCTCTCTCTCTCTCTTTCCCACCTTTTTCACGTTCTTATTTTTTATTTTTGGTAAGACTCCTCTCTCAAGTTCCACTCTCTTTTGAGAAATATCTTTTTTTA
>NW_024868256.1:44043-64783 GCF_013358625.1 Macadamia integrifolia
TACACAGAAGGTAAAACCAAAAGAAATAAATAAATAAATTCCCACATTTTATATGTTAATAGAGTTTCACTTACCTTCAAGTTTCAACATTAAGAAAAAAACCTTCCCGGATGTAGAGAATCTGGAAATCTGGAAAGGGTGGGCTCAAATAAGCCTTAACCCTCATCAACTTTGGTAGGAGAATGTTTGGCCTTACGTCTGGGTATGTTGAGTGAAAATTAAAGAAGCAGTCATTCGAAGGGTAATCTTTAGGGGTGCAAGTTTAGCCCTGACAGCCTGAACCCACCCTGATCCCGAACAAGAAAGTTTGGCCTTGAAAGTCGACCTAACCCTAAAATTTCTGACTCTGAGTTAGGATTAAGGTTGGCCCTGATTTTTGGCTCCGATGTTGACCTTGGTTATATGACCCTGATGTTAACCTTGATTTTAATCTTAATTTAAAATATTATGCGACATCGACATCCCAAAAATCCTATTATATATTTTCTCATTGTCTCATTGTCTCATTGTCTTCTTTTAGAAGAAAGTGAATAAACCAAATCTATTATTAGAGATCCATGCGCGGCTGCGGCTGCGGCTGCGGCTGCGCCTGCCTTCTCATTTTTCCCTAGTTCCAAAGAGAAGACTCCCTTCTTCAGTGGGATTTTGTGGGTGTGAGGCTATGAGTGATAGTCTTTTTTCGGTGGGATTCGTTGCCAAAACTTCTTATCTGAAGCTCTTTGTTTTCTTTCTGCTAAGTGTCCTTACATTGTTTATGTTTTTGTCGATCAATGATCGATGATTGGTTTTGTACTTCTGGAAGCTTTAGAGAATTAAAACAGATTAGAAATTAGCATCATCATTAGCTATCGCCTGCATTCTAGCCCCCTTGCGCCCTACGGGCATGGTGGCTTTAGAACGTCTTACAGTGTACTTGTCAGGCGTGTAGTCTTTTCATGAATGTCTCTGCAGAGTTACCTGCAAAAGAAGCTATCTACTGTGTTGAATAGCTTTCTAGATTTAAGTGTAAGAGCTGAAGAAGTCTTGAAGGTAACACGTTTTGGAGGACTGTGAGAAGCCCTAAGAACGACCACATATGTGATGAGATCTCCATTTTGTCCTCCATCGTCTTCTTCTTCTATTTCTCCGTGTTCTTTGTCGTCTGTGTGTATATATATATATATATATATATATATTTTTTTTTTTTTAGAGAGAGAGAGAGACTAGATAAGGGGAGGAGGGGTGGTATGGGTATTTCATTGTTTTCTCTACAGCTATTCCTGCTCTTTATGTGAATAAAGGGACTATTTTGGAAGCAAAAACAGTAGAGATAAAGTGAAAGGTCAACCCGTAAGGGGACGACTCTTCTTTAGTTTTTAACTTTTTGTCATTTTTTAGTCCCATTATATTCCTTACAAGATAAAATGGAGTTCTGCATGTGTGTGTGTGTGTGTGTGAGAGAGAGAAAGAGAGACATGGTTTAGGCCCCCATGGATAGGTGGGTGGTAGGGTGGGTTGGGTGGCTATGAGTCAGGGTTAGGGTCACCCCGGCCTGATCATGAAAGATCAGGGTCAATTAGGATGGGTATAGGCTGAGCTGAACCCTGAAGGGTTGGGTCTGGGTTGAAGTTTTAAAGTCTTGAGTTAGGGTTCATGGTGTGTTTGTCAACTAAGGGGACTCAAGGTTGGGCTAAGGTTTTAAGAAGCCCAACCCAACTCGGCCTTGTTGCACCCATAATTGTCTTCATTCAAACTGTCAAGATCTTATTTTGACTTTTCAAGTTAGAAGGATGACGCTCAGGGATGTTCTTACTGTGATTCATGATGTTAAAAGTGTTGGAGCAGAAGTTTGATGCTTGTATCTATTCTTATGTGCATAGATCTGAAAATGAGTGTGCCCATAGTATTGCTAAATTGGCACTATTTTATCTTATCGAGGGCATGTGGGTCTCGTCCTTGTCAGAAGACATTTTTAGTATTGTATTTAAATTCTTCCTTTTGTCATCGTAATGGATTTGCCCTATTTAATTGTATTAAAAAAATTAAAAAAATTAAATTAATGATAAAGAGTTCCTTAAAAGGGAGCATGACTTCTACAATAGTGCGTAAATCAATAAAAGTATACATAGAAACATCAACATTATGAGAGCATTTCCCCCTTCTTTGTGTTTAGGCTTCTTTTTCCCTAAATTAATATAAAAATTTCCAAATAACATAAAATTGTGTGAAATTAAAATCGACGATATATATTACTCCGGATCAAGTCCTCGTATGGGAACTTGATCTTCGGCATACGTTTCCTTTTTCAACGTGTTGGTTTTCGTACTTGTCCTTTTTCAACGTGTGGATTCCATTAAAAAGTGTTAACCCTTTATTTGTTTCTTCCCTTTTTCCCAACTCTCTCTCTCTCTCTCTCTCTCTCTCTCTCTCTCTCATCAAGTCCTCGAGAACTTGATCTTGGGTTTTCGTGCGTTTCTTTTTTCAACATGTGGATTCCATTAAAAAGTGTTAACCCTTTATTTCTTTGCTTCTTTTTTCTTAATTCACACATTCTCTCTCTCTCTCTCTACTTTCATTAACATTTTTATTTCAAAACCCACTTAACCAATCACTAAAAAAAAAAAACCATTTATCTATTTTTCTTTTATTTTTTATTTCAAATTTCTAATCCCATTTCGGAATTATGGTTTTAGGTTTCATTATCGGTCGACAGCGATTCGTTATTGGTCCATGTTTTATTATAATCACATTTTGACACAATGGTTTTAGGTCAATTCTTTGCCGATACCGATTTATTATGAATCTGGATCGATGTTGATTTAGAAATAAAAAAAATTAAAATAAAAAGAATCTGTCTCTATCAATACTGATATGAATCAATCAAATGAAAGAGAGAAGGAAGTTTTCCTCACCCATAGAAGATGCTTCACCCACCATCCTAAGGTTCACAAATCCTTACAAGGTTTTAAAAAAAATCCAAACCCTCCTGAAATCCTCTCCCACTCATATGAAGCATACGGTGAATGGATCATTATAGCAAAGAAAAAACTTGATCATGAAAAAAGGGGAGATTCCTCCACCCATAGAGTTATCAAGAGGGTATTTTGGACTTATACTAAAACTCTATAGAGCTTATAAACCCTAAGATGGTGGGTGAGCTATCCTTCATGGGTGAAGGAAAATTTGATATCAATATGATGGGGATTTAGGGATCGAAATCCTCTAGGGCGCCACTTTTTTGGTAGAGGCTCGCCGTGATGTAGACAAGTGGCCGATGCTATGTGTGTGGTGGATCAGCACTTGTTCTGGTTTAAAACTTGGTTTTGAAATCGAACGGGGCGACCAAAACCCCAAAACATAGAGGTTTTCAATCCTGGTTGGAGTTTCATAGCTTCTTCTTCTTCTTCCTCCTCTCTCTTCTTTTCTAATCTTCTCCTCTTCCACTTTCTCTCTTCTGTTCTAATCTTCTCTTCTTCCACTTTCTCATATACTAGTGTCACTTACACGATCATCAACAATAAGGATGACCAAAATGCCCCTCCTTCACTGGCCAAAACCACCGAGTTTCCCATTGAGATCCATATTCCGATCGATGCCCATCTCCCGACATCTCTCCGACCCGACCATTGGAATTGATAGCCGCCGCGAAGATACAATCGGCCTACCGAGCACACATGGTCTGGACACTGATCAAGAGGATTAGAGCCGTTAATTCGGAGGCAAACAGGTTGCAAAAGCTCATCCAACAACAAGAGACTGTTGATGCCATCCGGAGCGATGAACGGGAGAAGGTGCGGATGAACGAGGCACTCATGGCTCTGCTGTTGTGGCTTGATTCGGTGCTGGGATAAATCTGGCGGTACGTGAGCTGCAGAGAGCGGGGTTGTGGGGTTGCAGGAGATCTTGGATGCAGTGGCGGAAGCCAGAGTTCCCAATGCTGATGGGTTCCTCACCAACTGGGATCAGATGATCGTAAATATAGAAGTCTTCTTCTTCTTCCAACCCTCTCTAAGGTATTTCGAAGAAAAGAAAGGAAGGAGGGAGAAGAAGAAGATATGAAACTCCAACCAGGATCATTGGTTGATCCGGTTCGAATTCAAAACCAAGTTTTAAACCGGCATAGGTGTCGATCCACCATATATATGGCATCCGTCACGTGTTGACATCGTAGCTACCTTCCGCCAAAAATTGACGCCGTAGAGGATCACGATCTGGGATTTAGAGATATAATGCATTGATGATATGTTTCCCTGAGCCATTTCTACAAAAAACGATATTTGTTTTAGTTTCAGTTGAGAAAATTAAATTGTGGCAATTTCTTGCAATGATGGCCTCAAGACATCCGAAAATTTGAAGATTAAAGGATCGTATATTTGGCAGTTCAGGCCAACAACATGCACACCAAACCGAAGGGCCTACCTGAAGTTTGGAGCTCAGGTTAAAGCCATACATATATCCGTCTTATTTATCTTTTGCAGCTTTGATATTATATTTGGAGAGAGTGTAGGCAACCAGAACGGGTTGCTGATGTTGGGTTGAAACTCGAAAGCATATCCCGACGACTCTATCGTAGAAGAAGGGGATAGAGATAGGGAAATGTGAGGGCGGCAAATAAGTCGAGTTCAAGGATTTAGTTCTTAGTATTGATCTCAGCCGATATGATATGGATTGGTATTGATAAGGATCAGTGCATATCGATCATTTTTGTTCTTGTTTTTTTTTTAAAAGAAATATATTTTTTATTGGTCTTAGCTGATATCAATACGACATAGTCGATATGACTGATATGATACTGATATTTGAAACCATGGTCCAATTACAAACAGATTATCCCATATGGAAAATAAAAAAGAGAGATTCGACAATCAAACATTGGAGACAGTAAAAATAAGAGTATTTATTAACTATGCTTAGGTTGCGTTTGGTAGTCATTCAGTTCCAGAAACGATGTTTCGTGTCAAGAACAAAATTTTCAGTTTTTTTGTCAAAATGCCATTAAAAAAAAAAAAAAGGTATTTGTAGGAGAGAGGAAGAGGGCAAAGAGAGATGATGTTCCAATTTATGGGGGATAAAGTTGTCCAATTTGTAGGCTACAAAGAGAATAGATCCGTCGCTCGTATTAGGGGTATAAATTTCAGGCACAAATCAGTAGGCCGATATATTTTGGCCTGACCTAGGCCGGCCCAATTTATAAATGTGTCAGGTTCAAGCCTGACACGTTTATAAATAGGTAGTACACTGTGCAGCTACTTAGCCCGATGAGCATCCAATCGGTCAGATGCATTTACAAGCTCGACTTGAATTTAAGGCCGATCTTGCCCGTTCCTTCAATACTACTTGTATTATTATTATTATTATTTTTTAATACTATTTGTAATTTTGTGCTAAGGCTATGTGGTATGTACGCTGGAGATGGTGGTGATTGTTATATGAACATTCTTCTTTTTCAGGCATAGTATAATTGATTTGAACTTGTTAAACTTGGATTGTGTGGGCATAGTTTAATTGATTTTGAGTTTTGTGGATTAAAGATTGAGTACCTTTGTAACTTAACTATGTTCTCCATCTTTGGCTTAATTCATTTTAACTATGGGATTTTTCTTTGCTATGCCTATCTTTGCCTCATTTTATTGGTATTCCTCTTTAAGCACACTTAAGAGACTAATTTTAAAGATGGCACATTTAAAGTTAAACAGGTCTATAGTTCAATTAAGGCCCGATTATGACCCATTTATGGCAGCCCGATAAGAGCCTTTGATTGACCAGCCCAATTATGAAGTGTACTATGCCCGCCCTACTAAGCCTGTTTAGCTTAACGGGCATTCACAGTGCAAACCTAGAAATTGGCCGAGCCCGACTAGGCTCGATCAAGACCGACCCAATTCGATCACTTGACACCCCTAGCTTGTATGATCACCTGATCGTACAAGTGATCATCCAACACTTTTTTTTTTTTTCCTGCTTCTAAATATACCTGTCTTCACCTATATAATGCCAGAAAGCAACATATCCAATCTCTGTATAAATGGGTATACTATAAGAAAGCACTACCTTGAGTAGTTTTGTAAAACTAAAGTGTGTTTTGAGTTATTTGGTTAAAGAAAGGATTAGGTGGATAATTTTGTGAACAGAAATCCAATTTTGTGTAATCTTATAATTTTCTCTTACAAATTTTTAAATCGATTTCGTTCGATTTTGATATCTCAGCCCCCCGAGACAATTTTTAACCTACATCAAATTGTCCGGTTTTGGACAAGTAATTGTCCAATCTTTAAAAATCAAACCCGACATAGATATTTACTGATTCGATTAATTTAGTTTTTATTGACTCTTTATCAATTTATCAATATAGGTCGGTCTCGTTTTTATAATATAAAAATGAAAAATAGTAATAACATTTTTTTAATCTGGTTTTTCAGGTTTTAATTTTGTTTTTGGTGTGTGTGTTAGGGGGGGGTGTTATTGGTTTGTTCGGCCAATTTCAATTGCCTTATCGGCTGGTCCAATCAATTTTAATTTTTATTGATTTCTAAAAATCAAAATCAATACCAAACCAATAAGGGTTTCAGTTTGATTGGTCTCTCCATTCGGCCTCCATTTTGACAACCGTCTTTAATATTGATTCTTAAAAAACAAATTTTGGGATTTGTCATAAATGCATTTAAATCTTCATTTTTTCCTCTTCTTTTAGTTGATAAATTGGCAAGAACTCGATGAAACTAGATCTACAAGTCTAATCAAAATTCTTTAAAGGCAAAATCTATAGAAATATTTGCTTCTTTTTTCCAATTCCATTTTTTAGGGGTTTAGTAGATTTTGTCTAATTTCTGACCTACATTGATACCATTTCGATTCTAGGTTTTAAAACCCTATCCATCTCTCTTGGAAGGGGGATTTCTTGTTTTACTTTTCTTTTCTCTCCCTTTTCTCTTTTGAATACCCAATTTTTTTTTTTTAATTGGCCCTCTTGTTTTATATGTAATGTAACCATTACATGTATGTATGGTTTCATGTCATTTTGCTCATAGTTCCTTACATAGAAGTGTTAGAAAGATATACAAATAGGGTGGAAAGTTATTCTCATGTAGGTTGCTTTTTTACCACGTAGAAATATATTGTTGTGATTCAAATATTATGGATATATATGTTCATGTCATCATCTAATCATATGTTAATTTTTTTTATTAATTTATCACACATATATATATATATATATACACTATTATAAAAGCATGTATTCATACTCCGTGGATAATTTTTTCTTTAGCTACTTTACCCTTATTGTTTATTTAAATTTCTCGTCTTCTACATTATCCTTCTTTTTTTATCTTTCTTATTTTCCTTATTTTTCATGATACCCTTTGTTTTTCTTTTTAATAATTAAATATTTTTCAAAAAATTTAGTTACTTTATTGGTGCGAAATCTCACGCTTCCTTCTACCAACAAAAAAATCTCGCATTTCCTTTTTGCACACTCTCTCTCACTTTCCTTTTCAACCACTTCTACCTAAAAAACTCTCTCTCTCTCTCTCTCTCACCTCTCAAACTCTTTCCCTCCTTTTTCACGTTCTTATTTTTTATTTTTGGTAAGACTCCTCTCTCAAGTTCCACTCTCTTTTGAGAAATATCTTTTTTTATATATTTCCTATGTTTATTCATTATTCCTCCATCTATCTTCCCTCAATCTAGATCTTTCTATATTCCCGACCTCCCTCAATTACTTTCCTAATTAATCCTTACCAAAAAAAAAACCTTTCCCAATTTCTTTTAATTACTTTATTAATAAAAACTCTTTAAAAATCTTAATTTTAAACTTTTATTTTAAGAAACAAAAAAGGGTATTGAGAGGATTGGAAGCTGATGATAGAAGGGAAGCAGTTCTGGCCATGCCGGACGTTCAAAGCCAAAGTTGGGGTGATGATGCTAGACCTTGACCATGTAACGATGTGCATTTTCTGAAAACTTCGTGATTACATCATATATGAGTATATGACACATTCAGCTGAGAAAATCAGGGTAAAGTGGCAAAAGTTGGATGCCATTCCCAGTGAGCTAATTAAAATCAGTAGTTTTGAATGTCTTCTTGTATAATTGTATGAAGGGTCATAAATTTATATGGTGGGTCTTATTTTGTCACAATAATGATTTCTTTCCCTTGCAACCTTTGCTTCCATACCTCATCAATGGTGCACTAGCTTTTAGTGAGGATCCATCAGCTGTGATATATGCCAGAATCCACTCAGCCGTTGGATCCTCATTATCACTCACCGCTCATTACAGAGGATTTGAGTCCGGGGAAGGGTCTTGACTCGTACTTTATCATAATTGTCACGGCATGACTCCTAGATGCAATGCTACATAAACAAGGCGCCTATGTAGGTAGGGGTGACAATAGGCTGGGCTGGATTTTAAAGAGTGTAAGTGGTTTGTTTATATATTTATAATTTATTTATGTATAGATTTATAATTATTTATTCTGCCTCTTCTCTTACTTTCCAAATTTTGGATTACATGTTTTAGGTTGTCTGTAGAAGAGAGAGTTGATGACTATAACCCCTTGATCAAACATAGTTATTAATGCTGGATATTTTAATCATCCACTGGGATGGAGAGAGTTAGATTACTATTGGGGATGTTGTAATGGAGCTGGTGATGTTTTGGGTCCTCTGTTGATTGCTTTTCTTGTAGGGCTTGTAATCAGCTGATTGTACGAGCAAATATGGGTGAATTTGGGGGGAAATTAAGCTAGATTATTCAATGTTAAATCCCTCTTCATCGTTGCCATCGTCCATCGCCGTCATTTTTTTCCCACATTGTTTGGTTTTGTTTTCATACCCAAAAACCTTAATTCCTTGAAGCCACAGTTGCCAGCTGCATTTCATGTGTCACTGATGATGGGGTAGAGAAGGTCTCATCTGTAGGTCTGTTGAATTCGTCGTCCTTAATCTGTTTTGTTTTGTTTTGTTTTGTTTTGTTTTTTTGACATGTCAGATTTGAATGTTAGTCATGCATTAAACTGTCTTTATAGTACTCTATATTAAAAGAACTTTGGTAAAGATTTGTTGATTTTGAGAGGAGAAAAGAGGATATACAAGAAGATTGAGAGAGTTAGCTTTCAATATCGGACTATCATCTTCTCTAGCAACAACCATACATAGCATATGTAGATAAATCAGAAGTGGTTATTTGTAGTGGCATGAATGGGATTTTGGCTTGCAAGGGAAGCTTTTGCAATATGTGGGATTGAAGGAGTCCCAATGCCCCACCCCCTCCACATTGAAAATCTCCATTCCCCAATCCTCTCTCCTGTCTCCTCCATTCTCTATTATAATTCTAAATCGATAAGGTGCATAATTACTTCCACCGGGCAAAAGATATAGGCTCATATAAATGGAATTGCAATGTGAATGAACTCCATTTGGACTAGCACTCAAGCGGTTGTGAGCTCTTAGGTAATACATTTTTTAATAGTTGTTTGCGTCTAGATGGTTGAGTGATTAAGTTTATTTAATATTTTGTACTTCAACTCTATTTAATGTTCTTTTGATCTTTTGAAGATGGAATCGAAGCTCTAGCAAGAATAGAATCTATCAGGGAGTTCCAATGAGAAACATTTGAATTTTTTCCCTTCCTCGCATTATGTTTTCTTCCACTCCCACAAACATTGTGTTTCTTAAGAACGATAATTGACATTTTTACTGATCCTATGATCATTAGTGCTTGTTAGGTTTGGAAAAACTCAGTTCATACTCTATGTCTCCACAAACTTGCTCTTAACCAGTAGTGTTTTTAGCATTTGTTGGAAATCTTCGAATAAGCTTCCTAACTCCCTCTCTCCACAATTTTCTCCCTTATATTTCTTTCTCTCTGAGTATATGGTCACACGTGCATATGCACATGCATTTTTGCTATTGTATATATATATATATATATATATGATGAGATTTGATTTTTTTTATAAGATTACTCTGCACTATGTATACGTTTCCTACTATGTAGCAGGTCTGATGCTCGGCAAGGTCCTTTGCTTACATGTCAAGTTTCAACATCAAATAAAGTTGATTAAGTGGCAAAATAGAAGCCTTGAAAAGTCTAGATTATGGAAGGGTACATGCCAATACGATGACAAACAAGTGTAAGGATGCATAGATATAAACAAGAGGGTCTTCGATTGAATTTAAGTCTAAAATTCAACAAGTGGTCATTCAAAACATTCTTCTATATATCCAATCATTAGAATTGTCTTTTTTTTTTTTTGGTGGAAAGAGCATCTATTGATGATCATGGATTACACACTCACTCTCTGAGGAGTAATCACCAAATAAACAAGGATCCGAGTTGGGCCAAACTATCCTATCCGCAATAGATACGAGCCTCCTTGCAAGGGAGTTAGCAGAACAATTTCTCTCCCTTGAAACATAATGAAAATTACAAGCATCTAGGTAAGAAATCAAATCTCTAATATCCATAATAATCCACTGAATTGACAATGCTGAACTCCATGTTCGGTCTTGCAGACATAAAATCACCTCTCGGTTATCACTCTCCACCCCTTCAGCTAAGACCTCCAGTAGACCTTCTCAAATAGCCAAAGCTTCCCCAACCAATATATCAGCAAATTTAGTAGGCTTTGAGATTCCTGTACAACAATGTCCACGCCAATAACCTCTTGTAAGGGTGCAAGGGGCATCTGTATTCAATTTGAAGTAGCCAGCAGGTGGATGTTTCCATTTCCTTGTAACAGACTTGCTAGCACCATTTGAAACCTGGGGCGAGAAAACAACTCCTTTCTGTGGCCCAGCGTCAAAAGATAAGAACTCTAACATAAATTTTGGGCAGCCTCAACTCCATAGGTGTCCACCTTCTTTTGTCGAAGACCAAATCATTTCGTGCTCTCCATAGTTGCCAATAGATGAAGGTGCATAATAAACTGGTTTCCCTAGCCACTCTCTTACCATGAGAAGAGAAAGAAGACCATCCTTGAATCCATGTATGTAGCTAAGCATCATCTGGTACAATATAAGACAATTGGCATCCAAGCCAAACAACCTTTGCAAAGCTACTAGTGTGTAAAATATAGTCGTTTGTTTCAGTGGCAGTACCACACCTTAGACAAATAGTATCTACTGGAATCTGTATCTGGCTTAGAGCAGAAGAGGATGCAATACCGTCAGCACAGGAAAGCCATAGAAAATTCTTCATCTTCGGTAGAATACTACACTTTCAGATAGAATTCCATACAACTGAAGGCACCTCCCTCCATTTTTGAAGAGACAGTGGATGATTTATTCAATACTTTGTCCAGCCATCGGTTACAGAGCAAATGATATGCACTTTTGACAGAGAATGAACCGGTCTTTGCCCCCCCCCCCCCAAATACTTGGTAGTCCTCAAAGGTAAATAACCTAGTTGTATTTGGAGGATTGCATCCCTAGCCAATGGGTGGAAGTGTCGAGCAATAATAACCTTATTCCAACATCGATTGGAATGTTGGAATGGTCTTTAAGCTCAGAGACCTTTATAGGACAATCTGATACTGGAGGATCTTGCACCTTAAATTCAGGCAAAGATGGGACCCAATTATCAGTCCAAATATTCACTTGCTCACCATTGCCGATATGCCATAGAAAAGGAGCCTTAAGGACCTTCCTCCCTTCTAGTATGCTACTCCAGGCCCAAGATGGATTGGATCCAAGAGGAACATGAAGAAAGTCACACTTTGGGTAATAATGCTCTTCATGAAAGTAGCTCACATAGACTCTGGTTCACTCCATAAACGTAGGCCACCTTGGCAAGTAATGCTTTGTTGTGTAGAGCTGGGTCTCTAGACCCAAGACCACCCTTCTCGTTAGATTGACAGAGATGAACCCATGAAATCCAATGAATTTTTTTCTGCTCTGATTTGTTACCCTAGAAAAAACTCATGGCTGACATCCTCAAAATGCTTTATTGATCTGCATAATTTGGATGTTGACTCGTACGACCAGATAATTGTACAAACAATAGATCATTTCTCCCACTTAAGTTGTGGATTAAAACGAGAAAAAAATAAAATAAAATGAGAGATTAGAGGAAGAAGTTGCAGGGTTTAGCATATGCTACGTGTCAACTACATGACATCGGAGGAGAGTAGTTATTCTCCAGTGTCCAGGAGAGGATCCAAACTCTTAGTTGATAACATCTAACATCCCTATCATGGTCATGGCACGTTTTAAAGCCGTGAGGCGTTCATCCCCAAGTGGACAATATCATAGCTTGACTTGGGGTCGGAGCATTACAAAGAGAGTCAAGACTACAAGGTTATCTTCTTCAGGTGTACACACCATCTAAATCTCAGCTTGAGAGAGCAGCGAGGTTGCCTTGATGGTTTATGCTGGATTGGGAAGGGTAATATGAATAGCAGCTCGTTTTTAGCTTTTCCTTTTGCTCCAACACAAGAAGTTAACCAAGAAAGCATATATCCTCATTGGGGTCCTTCGAAAGCATATCTAAGGTTCCTTTGGTTAGATACAAAGTGAAAACGAAGAATAAAATTTTCAGTAAGAGAATGAAGTAAAATAAAGGTTGTCTTGTATTTGAACCTTAACCCAATTAAGACTGCCCAACATATCAATAAATGGACATATGACCTTAATCTCTGGTAATCAGTGGATCCAGTACATGGTTTGAGCCTTTGAGGTATCAATCTTGGATTGGTATCTACATTGGCCGTTCACAATGCCTACCTGATCCTATATCGATGGAATGGTACGGATCAAGGATAAAACTGTCAAAAAAAATCGATTTCTAAGAATAACCAAAGACAAAATTATCCGATCCTGGCTGATTTGTGTCGATATTAAATTGTATCAATTTCCAGGATCACCAATACGATACCTTGCACTTAAATCACGATCTAGTATGCCTGTGCCATAATGATGATAGTCTTTTAAACATAGATCGATGTTTCATTTATTAAGCTACTTTTATTTCAATATATTACTGGTCTTAAAAAAACCATCAATTCATGTGGATTCTATATTTTTAAAATATTAAAAAAGAAGAAGAAGAAGAAGAAGAAGAAGAAAGAAAGATTGCTATATTATCCTTGTACAGATTTTTTTATACAATTCTCACATAATAAATAGTGGAGTCCATACTGATGCCCTCTCTCATATTTGATGATGTGAGCCCCATATGAATGACACTATTTTTCAATCTCTCACTGGTGTAATGTACAAATTCCTTCTTACACTGCCCTCGTAGGAAATCCTCCCCCTACAATCTATTACAGCTAACAACCACCACTCCAGTTACCTTGTGTTTGAGTTTGTAACCAAAAGAAAAAAAAAAATCATTGTGTTCTATTTGGCATGTGACCATCTTTAGTAGTTAAAAGTGGAGGTGAAATTTTTTTCCCCCTCTAATTATTTGGTAAGTAGATAATGTGTAATATTGCACAAATTTTCCAATCGCCACCTTTAATGCTTATCTATTAAATGCAAACTTGAGGGTTTCAATATTGGTTTGCAATATATCTCTATCCTCTCTCCATCTGAAAAGACATCTCTATCCCTTAAGAGACGTTGTTGGGAGCATGACTTACGTGAGTGTTTCAATGTGTCTGTCTCTCTTCTCACCCATAGACAAAGACATCTTCACCTCTTATTTGGGAAAAAGAAAGACACGTGAGACTGTTAATGTAGGTCATGCTCGTATAGAGAGTCCTTATCTCTAACTTGTTTTAGGTCTGAGAAATTCTCAAAACATTATTACGATTCAAGGCAAGGTAAGTTCTGATTGAAAATCAATAGCGGTGAATCTTCACATACGTGAATGCACGAGAACATCCCTGATCCATGGTTATAGTATCTATTAAATGAGGAGAGAGAAAATAGATGCGATAACAACAGACCAGTCCAAAAACATAAAAGTGGTCGGAGATGAGGAAAGTGAATATTCACGTATGTGTACGTGAACGATCTTCATCTGTGGATATGGCATCTATTAAATGAAGAGAGAGAAAATATATGTCATATCCATGGACCAGGGTCGTTCACGTACATTCACATAAGTGAATATTCCCTACTCTCATCAGGGACATTCGTGAAGTCTACATTCACGTCTAATATTCCAATTCTTCATGCACGTAGTGATGTAACTGATTAGGTCATCTTTCTAGACATGCTATTTTCTCCATCACGAAAAAAACGTGCTATTTTAATATTCTTAATTGAAAACGTAATCCAGTTTGAACTTCAAATATAAATATGCAGCTATGATCTATTTCTCTTCATCACTTCATCTGCAACAAGTTCAAAGAATTTTGTTTCGATTAATGGAGATGTTAGCATTCTACTACTTCCTAGCTTTCTTTCTAGCCTTCTTTCTCCTCTCCAAACAACTCTTCCCAATGAGAAAAAACCTTCCACCAAGTGGCCCTCTCTCCTTGCCCATCATTGGCCATCTCTATCTATTCAAGAAGCCACTCCACCACACCTTAGCCCGCATCTCAGCCCAACACGGCCCCATCTTACTACTTAAATTTGGTTCACGCCGTGTTCTTCATGTCTCTTCCCCTTCAGCAGCTGAGGAATGTTTCACAACCAATGACATCGTCTTCGCCAACCGCCCTCACTTCCTCGCTGGGAAATATTTGGGTTTCGATTACACCGCCTTCGGCTTTGCTTCTTACGGCCAACATTGGCGAAATCTCAGGCGCATCACCACTCTTGAGATCTTCTCCTCTACTCGTCTCCAAATTTTCTCCAAAATACGTACCAATGAAGTACACTCTTTACTCCGGCGGCTCCTCGTAGTGGCCGGAAACTCTTCTAAGAGCATAGAAATGAAGTTCATGTTCTTTGAGCTAACCCTTAACAATATGATGATGATGATTGCTGGAAAACGGTACTATGGTGATAATGTTGAGGACTTGAATAAGGCAAGACAGTTCCAAGAGCTTGTAGAAGAAATATTTGGTGCTGGTGGGGCATCCAACATTGAAGATTTCTTGCCATTTTTGAAGTGGGTTGGCTTCAATGGTTTGGAGAAGAAGTTGGTGAGGTTGCAGATAAAGCGGGACCAATTCATGAAGGAATTGATTGAAGAGCACCGGATGGCAAGAACTCAATCCAAGGATGAGAAGTCATTGCTTGATGTTCTATTGTCGCTCCAAGAAGATGACCCAAACTACTACACCGATGAAATCATCACAGGCATTATACACGTAAGATACATCTCTCTCTTTATTATAACCAATCTTCTTCTTCTTCTTCTTCTTCTTCTTCTTATATATATATATATATATATATATATATATATTTATTGGCCTTTTTAGAAGACTAACAAGAAGATTATGTGAGGTAGGGGTGTCAATCGGTCGGGTCGGGCCGGTCTCGGTTTCATCGGGCTTAATCGGGCTTGAAGACTTTCAAAGGCTACACCGTGTCCGCCCATTTAACTAATCGGGCTTAGTTATTGAGGGCATGGTACACTTTATATTCGGTCGGTCGGGCTCGGGCTATAATCGGGCTACCTTAATCGGGCTTTAGTCGGGCCTTAACCGGGCTACGGACATGTTTAATGTTAAACGGGCTTTAACCGGTTTTTAAATGGGCCCTCTTTAAAATGTGCTCTTATATTCCGGCCTACTCATGCAAGCCCAAAAAAATGACAATAAATCAATAAATGGTACCAAATATAACCATTATTTAAAATGTGAACATGTCTTTACTTTTTAGTTTTTATTCTTTAATTTGGGGGGTAAAATAGGTATTCTACAATCATTAAAGGGTCGGGCCAAGTCGGTGCACAATAGGCCGGTCTCGATCGGGCGTTATTCGGTCGGTCTCGGTCGAGCGCCTGACGGTCCAAGTAGCAAATTTGAGACCGACCATCTATAAACGGGCCGGGCTCAAGCCCGACACGTTTAATAAACGGTCCGGGCCGATCTATAAACGGTCGGTCCCGATCGATTTAGTCGGGTCAGGGCACGAATTGACACCCCTAATGTGAGGGAAAAGAAACATGTGAATGTTTAATTGCACATGGAAAACCATCTTTCATCTTTATGGAAGTGTTTTATGCAGGAACAGGGAACACAAAAGGAAGCATCAATAGATGTATCATTTTTTATTTCATGGACAGCAGGCTAGCTGGTTATTGCCCCCACTGCCTCCTCCCCACTAAAATGAAAACTAAAATGTCTAAGCACAAGTAAGAGTGTCAATTGGGAACCAAAACCGATATTGAGTCAAATTAATCGAGCCGAATCAAATTGAATTAATTCGGTTCAAATTCGGTTTGAGTATGTGAGTATGCTCCTCGGTTAGATTCAGTTTTGGTTTCAGGTGTAAGAACCATCGGTTCGAACCGAAACCAAACTGAATTATCTCAAAATAAAAATATAAAAAAAGGAAAAAAATCCTAGTATAGTAGTATCGTTAAGACTCAAGTGAGATTTTTTCAATATTCAATTTTGAAAATTCAAGAGTGTTTTAGTTGGTAAGTGTTTTTTGCTATTTATCATCATATATTTATATGTTATGACAATTTTGGAGTTAGCAATGGCCATAAGGCTCATAACTTGAGCCCATTACGGCCTTTGGTCCATCACAGTCATGGTTCAAAAGTGGAACTGTTTTCGTAACTGAATTAAAACCGAAGTACAAAACTGCATTAAAATTACATATCAGAACCGAATTGGAACCGAAATCGAACTGAGCCAAATTAAATTGGCTTAAGTATCTAAATATGGAACCGATTCGATTCTCGATTCGATTATGGTCCACCTTACCATCATTTGTAATTGAACCGAATAACCGAAACCAAACAGATTGACACCCTTAAGCACAAGGCCACGTTTTCCCACATAAATCATTTTTGTTTCATTTTTAACAAAGTTTTCCCTCACTAGTGAGAAAGAATCCCCTCACCAGTGGTGATTTGACCCCTCATGATTAGATGTCTGTGTCATCATAGAGTGGTTATTCTCTGCAACGGATGTGGTCGCGTGGTGAGCATCGGATGATTGAGAGCATCTGGGCATGTGCCCCGAGATTACCTCGGCCATCCGATGCTTACCCGATGGCCACACCCACCGCAGAGGATGTTTTCACATCATCATGACTCCCACCCCAAAGTAACAGGTAAAAAAAAAACCCTACCTAATTTATAAGTGGCTCCACCCATGTATTGAGATATCTTTTTTTTTGAATGCTCCCATGTATTGGGATATGGGAGCTAGTGAAGCATGCCTAATATGATGATTTATGAAACCTCTCCTCACTGTGCAGGTTTTGCTAACAGCTGGGACTGATACGACAGCAGAGACTATGGAATGGGCGATGTCACTATTGTTGAACCATCCAGAAGTCCTCAAGAAGGCACAAGCTGAGATCGACACCATTGTTGGACAAGACCGACTGCTCAATGAATCAGATGTTGCCCATCTCCCATACCTTCGTTGCGTCATAAATGAGACACTTCGGCTATACCCTGCCGGCCCACTGCTAGTGCCCCATGAATCATCAGAAGAGTGCATTGTGGGAGGTTATACCATCCCACGTGGCACAATACTATTGGTGAACCAGTGGGCCATCCAAAAGGATCCCAAGTTATGGGAAGAACCCACAAAGTTCATACCAGAGAGAATGGAGAGCATTGGAGGAGTAAGGGATGGGTATAAGTTGATGCCATTTGGGTCGGGGAGGAGGAGTTGCCCTGGGGAGGGTCTGGCCTTGCGTGTGGTTGGGTTGGCATTGGGTTCATTGATTCAGTGCTTTGAGTGGGAAAGGGTTGATGAAGAGCTGATCGACATGACCGAAGGCACTGGAGTCACCTTGCCCAAAGCTAAGCCCTTGGTGGCTAACTGCAAGCCACGTCCAACCATGTTGAGTTTCCTTTCTCAACTTTGATTTCACTGTTTTGTGGTACCTTGCTTGTCCCCTTAGTGTCATCCATCTTATATTTACTGTTATAAACCAATAAACCATCCAAGTACTATATCAAACAAAAAAAAAATCATAGTTATCCAAGCTTTTTAACCAAGTATACAATAAAATGTCTTTGTGTTTTTTTACACAAAAGGCAAAACCTAAATAAATTAATTAATAAATTCCCTCATTTTATATGATAATTAATAGAGCTTTTTTTTTTTTTTTTTTTTTTTTTTTTTTTTTTTTTTTTATTCTTTTGTTCGGTTTTTTTGTTTTTTTTGTTTTGTTTTTTTTGTTGTGTTTTAGTAAGAAGACCTTTATTCATTGAAGCAAGCAAATCTTGTAGTTACTGAATTACAAGATTCCATCAACCACGGAATGGAAATAGATCAAATTGTCCTGCTCGGCACAAACACGACCCTTCTAGCTAAGGAGTCAACTACATAGTTGATCTCTCTAGGAATAAAATGGTAGAGGAATAGATGTACTCCCCCTCCCCCTCCCCCAAAAAAAATTGATGTAGGAACATAGCTCATTACTATCTAATTCCTCAAGTATGCAGTCAAAAGACCCAGAGATTGCTTCTATCACCCACATAGCACCGTCAAAGCTTCTCCCAAAAGGCTAGAAATGAAGTCTAATTGCAACACAAACACGTCCCTGATGGTCTCTTATGATGTAGCCAATACCTCCATGATGTCCTTCTAGGCTGCATCCTTATTAATTTTATGAAAGTGGATTGGTGGAGCAGTCCATATCCTACTAACCATTACAAAAGATTCCATAGAACCAAGGATTAAAGTATCGGTATCAGTCGCCGTATCGGTCAGTCAAAATTAAGATACGTATCGGAGGGTATCGTATCGTATCGGAGATACGCTAAGATACGCTAAAGATAAGTACATAAATGGATAGTGAACACATTTTTATACATTTTTGCATAAAAAAAAAAACAGTTAAAAAAAGCTATATATAACATGTAGAATGCATAAATACTTAAGTAGAGGGTATCGTATTGATAGACAAATATATTGAGTTGAAAATGTTCAAAATGATGAGGTTTGAGTTTCTTATAGTTTTTTCTTTCTTCATTGCCATTGCCACTGTGATGAGTGTCATGAAGAGTGTCGTGGTGGTTCAAATCCTTGGCTAGGACCTTCTTCTTCAATAGGAGCAACTACGATGATATTTTGCACTTGTCGAATATAGGCACAATATTTACCCCAGTCGAAATATTTATGGTAGTGGGTCTCCCATTCATTGTAAAAAAATTAAATTTTTTTTATAGAAGTTGTAGATTAAATGTTTTTAAAGAACATATAAAAAATCAATAAAGTGTGGATCAATATATTTGAGTAGATCTAAGAAATAAAAAAAAAATTGAAACCCTCACTTTTTTGGGGAAAAAATGTGGGTTTCATTTGATATCATGTATTTAGTAATTATAAGTTATGACATTATTTTTAAGAGTTGAATGAACTAAATTTTATAAAAAAAAATAAAAAAATTGGGGATTTTTCAATTTTTTTTTAAATTAATTTCGGAATAAAAAAAATATATTTTTTTGAGAAAAATCAAAATTTTCCATGGAAGCTGTAGAAAACTTGTTTTTACATAACATATAAAAAATCTAAACATTTTTAACCATTGAGCATGAGTAAATCTAAGAAATTTGAAAAAAATTGAAACCCTCATTTTCTCTTGAAAAAAATTTGTAAATCCTTATAAATCCAATGATTTCATGTAATAATGATGCACAAAATGTGATTCTAAGTATGATGAACCTTAGATTTATAAAAAAACTTGAAAATCTAAGGTTAAAGTTGAAAAAAGTGAGTAAAGATTCGAGAACTTACTATTCAAATGTTTCAACTTTCAAGTTCAAGCCTTCAAGGTTCTTCTTGAACTATGTTTCTCTCCTTCTTTAAACCATTCACTTCCACAATGTTTCTTTCAATTTTCCATTTGAGTCTCCAAAAAGGTGTGTGAATCAAAGGGGAAGAAATAAGCAAAATATAGAAAATTGTTGGTGAGAGTGTGAAGTGTTTGTTTCAAACAACAAAAAATTTACACGTCGATACTGCACGATACCTTCGATACGTATCGATTCGGTATCGATACGTACCGATACTCTCAAGAATTTTCAGATTTTCAAGAGTTCGTATCGTAGAGTATCGTACGTATCGGTACCGATATGGTACGGCATGATACGATACCTACGATACGCCGATACACAAAAAGAGGCCCAAAATTCCCCGTAGCGTATCGGTATATATCGTGCAGATGCCTACCGATACGGATACGTATCGGCCGATACGGCACGATACGCACCGATACTTAAAACCATGAATGCACCCAACTCCCACTCTGTCCCCAACCTTGAATTTCTTCACACCCGAACCCAGGTCTATGATTTCCCCAACCACTTCATGCCTTCCATCAGTCAAGAGTCAAACAGGAGGAAAAAAAAAGGAGCTGTGAGGATTGTTAATATAATAGAAACAACAGCGTGGACAAAACCGCAATATTATGTAGCATGAGATTTTTGGTTTTCCTTCCTATGGTAATTCAAGTGTCTATGAGCTTGACTGAGAAGCACATACCCGGGTACCAATGGGTACTTTGTTGCATGAATTTCATTCCTCATCTGATGGAGATCAGTGTGGTCAATGCCACAGTAAATCACCCTGAAAAGTACATCTTCAGGATTTGTATCCTGGTTATTGGAAAAGTAGAAGTTAGTATACACAGAGAGAGAGAGAGAGAGAGAGAGAGAGAGACGTAATAACCTGAGTGTGAATGAGTAAGGAGATAGGATTCCACTGGGATCTCTAGCTGCCCAA
>NW_024868256.1:64803-91181 GCF_013358625.1 Macadamia integrifolia
ATTTTTCTTTTTTTTTTTTTAAATTAATTTCGGAATAAAAAAATTAAAAAATATATATTCTTTTGAGAAAAATAAAAAATTTCCATGGAAGTTGTAGAACACTTGTTTTTACATAACATATAAAAAATATAAACATTTTTAATCATTGAGCATGAGTAGATCTAAGAAATTTGAAAAAAAATTGAAACCCTCATTTTCTCTTGAAAAAGTTTGTAAATCCTTATAAATCCAATGATTTCATGTAATAATGATGCACAAAATGTGATTCTAAGTATGATGAACCTTAGATTTATAAAAAAACTTGAAATCTAAGGTTAAAGTTGAAAAAAGTGAGTAAAGATTCAAGAACTTACTATTCAAATGTTTCAACTTTCAAGTTCAAGCCTTCAAGGTTCTTCTTGGACTCTGTTTCTCTCATTCTTTGAACCATTCACTTCCACAATGTTTCTTTCAATCTACCATTTGAGTCTCCAAAAAGGTGTGTGAATCAAAGGGGAAGAAAGAAGCAAAATATAGAAAACTGTTGGTGAGAGTGTGAAGTGTTTGTTTCAAACCACAAAAAATTCACACTTAAGTAGCCGTATCATACCGATACGGTACGATACGGATCGATACGTACCGATATAGTACCAATACGTACCGATACTCTCGGGAATTTTCAGATTTTCAAAAGTTCGTATCGTAGAGTATCGTACGTATTGGTATCGATACAGTATGGCACGATACGATACGTACGATACGCCAATACACAAAAAGATGCCCAAAATTCTCCGTAGCGTATTGATATGTATCGTGCCGATGCCTACCAATACGATACGATACGCACCGATACTTAAAACCATGCATAGAACAAGCTTGAACCACCCTTATGTTACCCGCATAAGCTTGAAGGTACTCCACTTGGGCCTTTAGAGCGGTTAGAGTTATATCCGTTGGTGTCCAAATCTTCTGAGAGAAGAGGAGATCAGTCCTTGCCCTCTAGAGGTACCATGCAAGAAAGCCACATAAAAGACATTCTCTGTGCCGCTGCCTGTGTCCCACACCTGTAGCTAGTCCATTGCCACAAGCCCCCCATAAGAAATTCTTGATTTTGGGTAATGTTGGGCATCTCCATATCTTCTTTCATACCTCAGTTGGCATACTCCTCCAAGTGCAAATGTGAGGTGAGTCAGGGAGAGAATCCTCCTTAGCTTGAAGCTGATTGCTTTGAAGGTGGTAGGCCGACGTTACTGAGAAATGATCGTCTTTCACCGCTCCCCATACCACACAATCCTCTTGAGGGAAAAGGGCAAGAGGAATTTTGAGAATGGCATTTGTTCTTGCTGGATGGAATAAGATATGAACTAGATCCAGATGCTAACGATGTTCCTCGCACATATAGAAGCATCAACAGTGACAAGATTTTTGGTTTTCAAGGGGGTAGGGCAGTCATTTCACCCTTCCCTATGTCTGGATGTAACGGCTATGCTACCTTCTAGGCTTCTTTCTCCCTAAATTAATATAAAAATTTCCAAATAACATAAAATTGTGTCTATGTGTTTTGGGTTTTACCAAATAATGTTATCTGTTGTAGGTCAATCATTAGTGGACATCTTGTTGCAATTTTATAATTTATATGGTTTACATTTTAAAGGCGGTTGTTTGAGAGCAATTATGTTGGGCTAGAAAATTAAGGGACAACTTCAAAATTCTATTGACGTCTTATTATGTGCCCAAATTGCTTTCACGACCTAGAAAAACTGCAAATCTAGTGTTGGAACCATATGGGAAAGCATACAACTCCAATGTTGGATTTGGCTTCACAGAGAGAGAGAGAGAATTATTTGTTGGATTTATTGGCTTAATTAATTATTGGGGTTGATTAAATGGATGAGAGTCATGTTGCATGAACGGGTTCAGTCCGCTTTCAATTTTAGGGATATTTTGGCCCAACATATTGTGGTTTAGGGTTTTGGGTGCTGGACAATATTATAAATACTGGGTTTTGGTTCCTTACAACTGTCATTCACTCTTCCCCACTTTACCACTAAAGTAAGTGAACTCTAAGAGGCCTGATGGGCTACAAAAGATCTATAGCCGAGATCTTTTTCGACATCAACACATTCAGATGCAAGGTACACATCTTGTTTCTCCATGATTTTCTTTTCGATCGTGTTCTTGTTTTCTCAGTGTGGATTCCTCCATTAGGATTTCGGATTCGAACCCATAGGTTGTTATAACATTATTGTGTGCCGACTTCAGGAATGGCAGTGATAAGGGAGATATGAAAAGCGTTGAAGTTGGGGGAAAGAGAGATGGAGGCAACGATGATAATGTTTCACCGATTTGGGAACCAATCGTCAGTGTCGATGTGGTACAAGTTGGTGTATCCAGTGATTTCTCTCTCTCCCTTTCCAACTTTCTCTCTTCTCTCCTACCTACCCCACTTTCTTTCTCCAACAAATCTCTGTAGAGTTTTTTTTCTTTTGGTCCAACTCGCAAAAATGATGAAATGGTTAACAAGTGAAAAGGAAAGGTAATATGGGTATTTAAAATGAATAGGAGAGAAAAATAGGTAAAGTTTAAACTATTGTTGGAAAACCAGGTTTTGTGACTCAACTCGTCCTCTTTAAATCCTAATGAGTAGGAGCGAGTCACAAAAAACCAGGTGAGTCATGTCAAATTTCCCCCTCTTTTTCCATACGAGTCTTTCTCAGGCAATCCAAATAAATAATTAATAAATTAATTAAATGAGACAAGATAGAATAAAGGTGTTTGTTTTCAAATTTTTTTATGAAGCTCATCATTCATTGTCTTTTGGATGAAAGTGATAAGATCTGACTTGGAGATGTCATGGTCACAAATTATGTTTTTTAAATTAAAATTTAGATGTATAAACTCAATAATCACTAGATTCAATACAAAAAACTTCGGTCATTGAACGTTTAACCTCATTAGAATATATTTTAGTTCAAAATTATTCAGAAAAACCGACCTATACTTTTGACAAAAATCGGCCGTTTTATTGTTACTCGGGCAAAACAAATGAGTCTTGAATGAGTCGGTATGATTTGGTCCCAGTCTTGTCATTTTTTTAATATAGGACAAGTCTCCATGACTCTTGATCAGGTTTCTAATATTTTAACCAAACTCAGCCTAGTTTTCCTAGTCAAAACCTAGTTTGCCAATAATGATTTAAATGTGAGGAAGTATAAGAAAAAATAATAAAATAAAGCTAGGAGAGTTTTAGTAAATATAGGCTAATTGTAAGGAAGTGATAACAAGCCCCTTTTGTTTTTTTTTTTTTTTTGATAAAAATCTTAGCATTGTTACCCACCCAAATATAGGAGTCTCTACAGCTGCATCATGTGAGCATGTAAAACTTATCAGATGCCCCATAGATAAAACTAGCTCCAAAAAACAAGACCTGTGAGGGATTTTTTTTTTTATTTGTTTTTCTTTTTTGTAAAGAGACATACTAGGTTCTATAAGGGGGCGTTTGGTTCGAATTTTCCAGCAAACCACATTCTAGGGATTCAGTTTCTCATTAAATTAAAAACGTTTGGTTCATATTTTGGAAAAGCTGATCCGGAGTCGCGGTGTCCAGTTGAATCACGGACTTGAACTAAAATCCAGGACTCAACCGGATTAACCTATTGAGGTTAATCCAGGATCGAGTCACGGATTCTAGAGTTGATATAAAAACCATAGAATCACGGTGTCTCACAATTATCGGGCTTTTACCCTCTGACGGTGAAAGATGATCTCTCTCTAACCCTGCAACTGAAAATCGAGGTGAGATTCTTCTTCTTCTTCTTCTTCTTCTTCTTCTTCGTTTGTGTTTAGGGGTTTTCACATTTACACTTCTTCTTCTTCATATCTAGGGTTTACCCTCTTATGGTGGAAGTCAATCGCAACCTTTACCTGCAACTGAAAATCGAGGTGAGATTTATACTGTCCTTCTTCTTCTTCTTCTTCGTTTGTGTTTAGGGTTTCTCACATTTACGCTTCTTATTCTTCTTCGTTTGTGTTTATGGTTGATATAAAAACCATAGAATCACACCCTAGTTGCTTTGAAAATGACCAAAGCCTCACCCTCTCTCCACTCTTCTTCTTCCTCCTCTTCTAAGAGCGGCTGCAGAGGTCGGTTTTGAAAGAAGGTGAATCTCTGCACTCTCTCACCCTCTCTCAACTCATCTACTCCATGCCATCTTCTTGATTTGAGTATGACTAATTTTTCTGAGGTGTCTTTTTTGTTCATGGATGGTTGTTTCAAGTTTGACAAATCCTCTTAGCAGAATGTCGCTGGACTTTGCGCACATTACTAGTAGGGGCTGCGGATTTTGGAACCTACAACCGAAGGTGAATCCCTGCACTCTCTCTCAATTCTTCTTCTTCCTCACCTTCTTTGTGCCATTCTCTGCTATCTCAGAGTTTGGTTTATTTTATTTATTTATTTATTCTCAAAATCCCTAGACCATGGCTGTCAAATAAGTTGAAAAATCATATGATCTGGTGTTGTTTTGTTTGTTTATCGAAGGAAGTGGTTGCTTTGTCTGTCTTCAAGATTGATAGTGATTTGGGAATCATAGTTTGGGAATTCACATATCAGGTAGATTTTCTATTACTATTCTTTTCCTATTGATTCTCTGTTTGCTATGAAATTATTCATTCAATATTTGGCTTAATCAAATTGTGCAATGAAAAAGTAGTTGCCAATGTAGAGGATTGCAGTGTGTCAACAGTTCTGGATTTGTAACTATAAAAATGTTGCCTGAATGAACAACAATATGTGAGTGAATATTGGATCTTTCTACCCAATATCACTTTTATAATTAGTAAACACTGAAGTTTTACCAATCATGAGTTTGAGTACCTGTATTAAAAAATTATAAAATAAAATTTTAATTAATCATGAGCAGTAATTTATTATTTGTTTAATTTGAATGTAGATTTACTTTTACAATGGAGTTTGATGATGGCTACAAGAGGCGAAGGAAAATCATAATCTTTGCTGCAACTGCTGTTGTTATAGCAGTAGACCAGTATATCAAAAAAATCTGAACAAAGAGCCATACCGTTGTGAACCCCTACGCGATATTATTGAGATAGAGAGAATTATCGGTCACATGGATAGAACCTATCGAAAACAAATAAGGTTAAGCAAGAGGGTTTTTTTCAGTTTAAGTCATTTGATTAGGGAGAGGGGTCTATTGAGAGATAGCAAATCTGTGCAACTGAATGAACAACTAGTTATGTTTCAACATACAGTAGGACACAATGTTAAAAACCGCGACATTGCACACAAGTTTGGGCATTCTGGTGAGACTGTAAGTCGGTACTTTAACCTTGTATTGAGTGCAATCCTTAAATTGTATCCGATACTATTGAAACCTCCAAGTATCGCAGTGCATCATCGAATAACAAGTAATGAAGGAAGATTTTACCTTTATTTCAATGACTGCATCGGAGCCATAGATGAATCACATATCCCTATGTGGGTGCATCTAAGCGATCATCCGAGGTTCTATGATAGGAAGGGTGATATTTCTCAAAATATTCTTGCTATCTGTGACTTTGACATGAAATATACTTACATTTTTTCTAGTTGGGAAGGGTCAGCATCAGATACCCGAATCTTAGACAATGCATTGCACAGAGACGGTGACGGGAAATTGGTGGTGCCACGAGATTAATATTATCTCATTGATGCTAGGTATGCTAATGAAGTGGGATTCTTGCGGCCATATCAAAAAGTTCGATACCATCTGAAAGAGTGGAGAAATTATAATCAGTCACCAAGTGATAAAAAGGAATTGTTTAACCTAAGACATTCACAATTAAGAAACATGATTGAACGTTCATTTGGCCTCCTGAAGTCAAGATTCAAGATCTTGAAAAAACAACAAGAATATCCTTTCAAGACACAAGCAAGAATTGTGAAGTCAAGATTCAAGATCTTGAAAAAACAACAAGAATATCCTTTCAAGACACAAGCAAGAATTGTGTTGGCATGTGTGCTGTTGCACAACCACATTCTTACACAGAATAGTGTTAAAGAAGAAGAGCGATGGCTTAATGAAGAGGATGAAGAGGGTGAAGAAGATAGTACTAGTACCCAATCAACACTTCACGAAGTAAATGAAGATGTTGAAGATGATAGTTCTGATGGAGAGAATCATGTGTAGGAGAATGCTGATTGGGATCTATTTCGAGAACAAATTGCTGACCAGATGTGGGCTGATTGGGTGGCTGGAGATGGGGAACATGAATCCATCATTGGAGATGATGGTTATATATCCTACTTAGATTGAGTATTTATGAACTGAAATATTTGCTATTGATTAACTTCTATTTGGAATATATTTTTGCTATGGACAATTTTAATTTTTTTGCATGGTTTGGGATGACTATATAACTTAAACATACTTAGTTTAAAATTTTATGTTTTGGGATGCATGTAGGTAGACTATTAACTGAATTGCAATGCTAGGTTTATGGATTTCCCAAATAGTAATTGTTTTTATTACTTGGTATTTGTGAAATATACTCACATTGTATTGTATTGTTGTGTATTTTGTTAGTTTTGATGTGATGGAATCAACAGGAGATTCTAATAATAGGTTACAGGACATTGCTTCATGGCCTAGTGCCATTTCTCATTACATGTTAGAGTGTATATTGAAGCAGTACAAGAGTGGTAAGAGTGGAGTTAATGGACTGAAGAAAGAGCAGTTCATAGAAATTGCCAATCAACTGAAAGAGAAATTCTTCACTAGTTATGACTATGAACAAGTGAGAAACCACTTCCGGATTTGGAAGCAAAGGCTTAGAGCATTGGGTGATCTACAGAAGCAAAGTGGGTTGGGATGGAATGCATCCAATATGAAATTTGATGCTCCTCAACACTTCTGGATTGAGTATAGGGTATAATGGAATTTTTTAAATTATAATTTCTATATAATTATGTGTTTTTTTTTTCTTACTTAAAACATAAGTCCATTGACATTGTCTTTATATTGGTAGAAAAAAGAACAAAAGTACTGGAAGGAACATAATGTGTTCCCAATTCACCTTGAAGTTGGAGCTTTGTTGAAGAAAGAGATGGCAATTGGGAATGATTCAACAATCCCCTCTAAAGCTGCCACTGAAGTTATGATGGACGTGACTGGTACTCAGGTTGAGGGAATAAGGAACAATGATGATTGTTGACTGTCCACCTATTGAACATGAAGAAAGTGTTCTTTCCATTCCCGTTGGTAGTACCAGTCGTTCTCGAGGAAGACCTCGTGGGTTCGTCAACAGTGGTAGAGAAAAGAGAAAGAAGGTGGTAAGTCCATTGAAATCGATTGCTAACTCAATCGAAAAGATGGTAATGAGTGAATCTTAGTCTAAATTCGGGAGAGCAATTATAGATGTTGTTGATGTCATTCTAGACCTCAATTTCCAACAAAAGTTCAAGGCCAAGGAATATTTAATGGCCAAGAAGAATTCTACCATTATCTTCATGGAAACAAGAGTAGAAGATAGGCAAAATCTACTTGAGATGTACTTGCCAGAGATTAAGAAGAACTGAGGTGACAATAGGAAGTGAGAAGAATTCTAAGACAATGGTTTTTTAATAGAAATTTGATGTGTTTGGTTGATGTAACTTGATATTATGTTAAGTCTGTGACAATGGGTTGAATATGGTCTTAAGAAGTCTTAAGACAATGGTTTTTTGTATGTTTCTCTCTAAATGATTTCAAGGTTTAAGTATGGACAACCTCGTTCTTATGTCATATTTTTTTGGGTTCTTTGGAATGGCAGAAATAGGGAATTAGTTGTACCATATCAATGGCTATTCTTGTGGATGTCCATAAACAAGTATTCATCTTGCTGCAGTCATCAACCATAAAAATGTCTTTAATTTATGGAATTCCATTGCATATATTAGACTGGTGACCAATTGCAAAAGTGATTAAACCTTTATTTTGGGTCTCTGGATGATGGCTTTGTTTGTTCTTGTCAACTTGCAGTTGTTATTTAATGAGCTGCAGGAGATGGGGTGGGGGTGGGGGGTGGGGTGGGGGGTTGGGGGGGTGTGGGGAATAATGTGATTTTGCATTGAAGATTTCATTGGACTGGTTGACTGGATCTTATCTCTCTTTGGAGCTGGTTTGGATGAGAGGGTTTTCTGAACATCTATGGGGCATACAAATTCATGTTGGAAGATCAATGAGGCGCTGATGCCCAATGCTTCTGTGAGGGTGTGGATCAATCACCCCTATTTTCAGGACCTGTTGTTACTTGTTAGGTGCTAATAGTAAAAGCTTAGGTCGCCATTGTGAACAAAAAAAGGGTTAAAGGTTATGACCAACCTTATGACTTGGTCGCATTTATAAATAATTAATGAAAGATGGCCTAGTGCCTTTTGTTCGGTGATTCATTAGGATCCCTGGAGGTGAATCTTGATCACATTTTTTTCTTATATTTCTTTTCTTTTCCACCACTGTATATCGGTTTCAGTTCCTCTTTAAGAGGCATAAAATTTGTGCTATTGAAATCTCCTATTTTTTGGTTTTAAGAATCCTCCCCTCAGAATTATTCTCTTATTACCTCATATTTTTCCATCACACTCAGATGAGGGGTGTACTTGATAGTATATTCTATGCATATTTGCTCTCTTGAAAATGTTTGTGTTAACATACAGATGACATCAAATGTGTCCGCTTGTGCCATTGCGAAGTGTGATTTCTGTGGAAAAGATGGTTCAATTTTCACTTCTAAGTCAAGGTCACATGTTGGAAGGAAATTTTTTAAATGTTCAATGAATTGCCCCTTCTTCATGTGGGTTGACCAACTTAAGATGTGTGAGTGTGGAAACGGTCAGTGTAAGGTCAAAACTACCAAGACAAGTGCAAATTATGGTCGATATTTTTGGTGTTGTCCACAATCAACTAGGGTATGAATTTCTTAAATTTTTTATTTTTTATTTTTGGTTGTTTAAGATTTGAATGTTTATTTCCTTATATTCGTATAAGATGATTATATTTGCTTTACAGGTTAAAAACAAAGGTTGTGGAATGTTCGAATGGATATCAAATTCAAGCCCAAGTTGTCATACTTACCAGACTCCACCTAGGTCACAATGCTCGGAAACCTCAACTTCATCATCTCCTTCCCCTTCATCAGACTATATCAAAGGATACTTGAATGGTGCAATAAAAGAATCAGAGGACCATACGAGGATGCTGAGAGATGTTCTTGACGCAATCAAGAAGCTTCATTTAAACAAAAATGTAGGATGAACTTTTTTGGAATTTTTTGGAAAAGAAAAGGCCGATGCCATTGTAATGATATTGAGTTCATTATCTTTTTTTTTTTTTTGGTAGAAAGAGTTCATTATCATTTACTAGTACCTGAATTGTAATAGTTAATTTAGACTGAACTAAGTTTTTGGATTGTTACATGTTAGTAACTTTGATAACCATGGGGAATTGGGCACATCACAAGCTCCAAGTGCCCCATTCATAAGTTTGAGTGCCCATGGAAAGATTTCAGAATATGACACTTATAACAGAGTGTTTCTAACCTAAATATAGATATAAAAAATAACCCTCAAATTCAGAATCAATGGAAAGATTGTAGAATTTAAAATTCAGAACAGAGTTAGATTCACATGTGTAATGTGACATGTGACTGAGCTCATTGTAATATGACCTACCCAAAACCATTACATGAAGAAATCAAATCATGTTTTATAAGAAAAAAAAAAACTCAATACTATATTATTCCTTTTTAAGATGCACGATACCTATTTCGATTACATGAAATACAATCATGCTTTGTAATTTTCTTCTTATTTTCCTCTTTAATTCACAAAATTAATAATAATAATAATAATAATTACTACACTCTTGGACTTGATAACTCTCGAATGCCACTCTTTTTTTTTTTACATATTGTTAATTTCTATAAAAAAGAAAAAGGAAAAAAAATAAAAAATAAAGTACATCTGTGAAACAAATTTTCGATTTTTGATTTTTGATTTTTTTTTTTTTTTGCGAACAGAACATGGGTTCAAAGACTCAAAGGTAACCAAATAGTTTTTCCACTCAAAATCAATGGTTAGAATCAAGGTAACCAAATGGTTTTTCACTCAGAATCAAGTGATAAAATGAGGGTAACCAAACAATTTTTCACTCATAATCAAGTGACAGAATCAGGGTAACCAGACAATTTTTTCACCATAAGAAAATTAGGCAAAATAGTCGCGGTACGTGCAGAAAAATAGGAATGCGGAACGTCCGGAGTCGGTGAATATTCACGTAAGTGATATGATTGACACCTGTTAAATATGTTAATCCTGCTAACAGAGTTGTAACTGTTTACAACTCTGTTTAATATTATTAATATTAAATAATAATAAATCCCAATATAAGCGGACTTCTCCTTTGATTCCGCTTAGAAATCTCAATCATCTCTCTCTCCTTGCTTCTTCTTCAAGGTTATTCCTTCTTTCTTCCTCTTTTTTCAGTGCTCTCTAGTCTAGTTGAAGTTTTGTTTGCCAATCTTACTGAAGATTTGCATCTATGGTAAATTCTCATAGGTTAATAATATCTACCCAAGAAGTAATAATAAAATCCTAGATATTCAATAGCTTTGTTTACTTTATCAATTTAAATTTGTCCTCTGCCATGCATGCAAGCTTTACTGTCCAAATCCCTTCCTTGATGATTAATATGTAAACATGGTATTTGGCTATGTGTGGCTAAGTCTCTCATATGCTCAGTGCCTAAAAATAGTTATGTTGATTTTTTTCTTACCTCATCCTATTTTGAGAGAAAGAGAGAGATATGATAATGATGGCGGTTGTAGAAAGAAGGAACGGCATTGAAGAAGAAGCAAGAAGAGAGAGAGAGAATTGAGATTTCCCAGGAGAATCGAAGGAGGAGTCCACTTATATTGGATTTATTTATTTAAAAAAAAATATTAGACAAGTTAAGTAACCACGTCCGTCGTCTCTCCACCCTAAAAACTAGGAATCAATTACAATATAAAAAACTAATAGATGGTTTAGATTAATCTAATATTAATTGGACGATTAATATTAAAAGAAAGTGAAAATAAGATTGCAATATGTACGTCCTGCTACCACTCGCCCAGAAAATTATTCCAAAAAAACTCATCCATATGAGTTAAATCTAGAATCCAGAATCCTTGGAATCTGATCAGATGGATAATTTCAACCAAACACCCCCTAAAAGGAAACCATAGAAGAGTCAAGGAAAATGTTCCACGCAGGGTCAAAATGGGGGTATGAGAGGAAAACAATCTTCGTGGAAAGCAGGAAATCTGTGACTTAGATGCCATCAAGATCAAGATCAAAGGTGCTTAATTCACTGACCAAATCGTTGAAGCACTTTGGAGAAGTGCCAACCTTGCCCTGGATCTGCCAAGGAGAGGGACATTGACAAACTCAAAGCAGGCCAAATCTTTAGTGCCATCATAAAGAGCTACTTATTTTCATTTACAATCATTTCATCAACTCATGTTCTTTATCAATTTATTGTCAGGTTGGTCCCCTTTTTTATATATATTAAAAGGAAAAAAATAGTAATAACGTTTTCTTTTTCGGTTCAATTCGGTCGAGTTAGATTGCTTTATCAGTTGGTCCAATCTGTTTTGATTTTTACCAATTTCCAAAAATCAATACCAAGCCAATAAGGGTTTCAGTTTGGTTAGTCTTTGCCTCCATTTGGTCAACCATGTCTTTTCTATTTTGGGGGGTAAAAAGAACCATGTTTTTAGTATTGGTCATAAATTCATTTACATCTTCATTTTTCTCCTTAATCAATGATTTTGGATGGAATTACTAATAATGCATATATTTCCCACTATGTAGCAGGTCTTTTTAAGTGTGGAAAAACTTGATCCTGAAAGCAAAGTCAAATCTATGGAAATGTTTGAAGAAGTGTTATTTGAAATAAAGAAGATACACCGATCATAGGGCTGAAGTTGGCTATTAATTTGTTGGGATTGGATATATCTTATATCTTTGATGGTTCACATAATTATCATTAGGTTTCTATTTGTAATTAGACCACGTATAGGGTCCGTTATATATACAAAGGTAAAATTGTAAATGTATGGAGATTAGGGTTTCGGTTCCTATATATTCTCTCTCAATGGGAAACCTTAGACACAAAGCAAAAAGAGACCATTTTGTGGTATAGAGAGTTTTAAAGGTATAATGAAAATCTCTGGTACTCTTACTTGCGCATTTATTCCCAACAAATGATATCAAAATTAAATTTAATGGATCATTATAAGAGGTGGGTAGTGATTCATCACAGGAACAGTACAGAATAAAGCGGAAGAAAATACAATCCTCAAGACTATCGTAATTGGACGGTTTTTTATTCCATTGTACGTCAATGAACAAGTTGGGTTTTATGTTTTCCCGATGATTTTAATTCTACAAGGCAGAAAAGGTCTCGGTACCGTAAGAGGGAGGAAGAAGAAATGAAGGCAAAGCGGGCGGTGTTGTCTTTCCTATTGACAATGTATACCAAAAAAAAAAAAGATGTTAACAAAAGGTTGGTGCCGTACAAGTTGGCTTTGTATTGGAATTCTGATTTTGTAGAGAGGGTATGACAAGGAAGTTAAGGTGTTTCTAAGATTTTTTTGATATATTTTAGTGGAATTGTTAGATACGGCAGATTCTGCTTCATTGGTGTAAATTGTAGAGGTTCATGCATAATCAATAGTAATCTGGTTTGTTGAGATTGATAGCAGGAGGGCACAGGTAAAGTAAATTAGATCGTGGTGAATGATTCTTTCTTTCTTTCTCCCATGTTTTTCATTGTTCAACAATCAACCACAGCTCTCCATAGTTCTTCACTACTTCATATCTGTTTTCCAATTCTGGATGCACGTAGATTTTTTTTTTTTTTGGGGTGCGAGGGATGCACGTAGTGATGTAACTGATATTTATCCAAAAAATAAAAAGATGTGATGTAACTGATCAGGTCAAGGAAGCTACTTTTGTCTTTACCAAAAAAAAAAAAAATCCTTTCTCTTTTCGCCACATGACCCGTAATAATCTTAATTGAACACGTAACTCAATTTGAACTTCAAATATAAGTACGAGCGAGAACGGATCATTTGCTCCTACAAGCAGATGATTCAAACTGGTCTTACGGTTTAAAGATGCCATGTGTCCAACATCCTTACAGAGGTAAGGATCTGTTAATTTAATTATTCAAAATTATATATATATATATATATTCTATTTTTAAGAAATTCCAAATTATTCAGATTTTATTAACCTATTTTATCTCCTTTATTTGGGGGCAGTTTCAAATCGTGGATATGTGTCCCAATTATCTCAATTTTTTTTTTTTTTTTATCTTCCACAGATCTCCTTTTTTATCTTCCACGTCTCTTTATATTATAGTAATCCGACTCATAAACCTTCCACCGAAAAATAAATAAATAAATCCTACTCACTAACCCATCTCCCCTCATTTATCCCACTTTAATTGGAATTGGAATTGAACGTTAGAAAAACAATCTCTTAAGATAAACCATTACCGATTAATTTATTTATTCAAAATTTTATATCTTTTTTTGTTTTCCCTATTTTTGAGGAATTCCAAATTATTCAGATTTTATTAGCCTTTTTTATCTCCTTTATTTAGTAATAGGAATTCCAAATTACTCTCTCTCTCTCTCTCTCTCTCTCTCTCTCTCTCTCTCTCTCTCTCTCACATTAGTATTATCAACCATCACTTTATTGATCATGTGTGAGTACATATATGGCTGATGGTTGAAAACCATTACAAGCTTGAGTATAGTAATGGATAATTACTATAAAGGAGATATGTGGAAGATTAAAAAAAAATGAGATAATTAGGATACATATCCACGATTTGAAACTCCCCCTAAATAAAGGAGATAAAATAGGTTAATAAAATCTGAACAACTTGGAATTCCTTAAAAATAGGAAAAACAAAAAAAGATGTAAAATTTTGAATAAATAAATTAACAGAACGTTACTTCCGTAAGGAGGTTGGACACATGGCATCTTTAAACGTAAGACCAGTTTAAATCATCTGCTTGTACAAGCAAATGATCCGCTCTCAGAACGAGCTACGATCTGTTTCTCTTCCATCACTTAAAATCCTTATGCTTCCTTCTATTAAGTTCAAAGAGTATTGCTTCCAATAATGGAGATGGTAGCATTCTACTACTTTCTAGCTTTCTTACTAGCCTTCTTTCTCCTTTCCAAACAATTCTTCCCAAAGAGAAAAAACCTTCCACCAAGTGGCCCTCTCTCCTTTCCCATCATAGGCCATCTCTATCTATTCAAGAAGCCACTCCACCAAAACTTAGCCCGCATCTCATCCCAATACGGTCCCATCTTACTACTTAAATTTGGTTCACGCCGTGTTCTCCTTGTCTCTTCCCCTTCAGCAGCTGAGGAATGTTTCACAACCAATGACATCGTCTTTGCCAACCGCCCTCGCTTCCTCTCTGGGAAATACTTGGGTTTCGATTACACCGTCCTCGCCTTAGCTCCCTACGGCCAGCATTGGCGCAATCTCAGGCGCCTCACCACTCTTGAGATCTTCTCCTCTACTCGTCTCCAAATGTTTTCCAAAACACGTACCAATGAAGTACACTCTTTATTGCAGCGACTCCTCGCCATCGCCGGAAACTCTTCTGAGACCCAAGATATGAAGTCCATGTTCTTTGAGCTAACCCTCAACAACATGATGATGATGATTGCTGGAAAGAGGTACTATGGCGATAATGTTGGGGTATTGGATAAGGCTAAACATTTCCAAGAGCTTGTAGAGGAAATTTTTGGTGCTGGTGGGGTGTCCAACATTGAAGATTTTTTGCCATTGTTAAAGTGGGTTAACTTCAATGGTTTGGAGAAGAAGTTGGTGAGGTTGCAGAAAAAGCGAGACCAATTTATGAAGGAATTGATTGAAGAGCATCGGATGGCAAGAACTCAATCCAAGGATGAGAAGTCATTGCTTGATGTTCTATTGTCGCTCCAAGAAGATGATCCAAACTACTACACCGATGAAATCATCGTTGGCATTATACATGTAAGATCTTCTCTCTCTCTCTCTCTCTCTCTAATATCACCAATCTTGCTTTGCTTTTTTTATTTTTTATCTTCCTTTACAAAGCTTTCCTTCACCCTTTCATGAGGAAGGAGTCCAGATTCCGGATCGACCTTATCAAGGGGTTCTCTTACGCTACCTTAGTTACCTCCGTCGATGCGTGAAGTCCACCACAGCCCTTGTCTCTTTAACTTCTTTTTTTCTTATACATTAATTCTCTCTATTCTGAATTTCGTTAATATTTTTATTTTAAAACCCACTTATCCAATCATAAAGAAAACCATGAATCCACGTTTTTATTTTTTATTTAATATCTAATATCCTTTGTCTACGATGATGTATCACGTGGTTGAAGAAAAACTTAGTCATCAAACAAAGGAGATCCATCCACCTAGAGACTTATTAAGAGGGTATTTTAGACTTATACTAAAATCTATTAGATTTGTGAACACTACGATGGTGGACAGTTGTCCTCTATGGATAGAGTAGAGGAAACTTTACATTAATACAAATCAATATTGGTCATAATATAGTCTCGAGATTGATGATACATTTATCGGTATCAAATTGAATCATATCAATATTGGTGTTGTATCAAATCGGCATCAAATAATGGAGAGAAAGAGAGAGTGTGTGTGTGTGGGCTATCATTATTGAATTGGTATAGATACAATATTGATCTCAAATCTTTTGAATCAATATTGTCCGAATCAATTACATAAAATAAAAAATAATAATTTAAATTTAAAAAATATATTTTTCTTTATATAAAATAGAGAGAGGATGCAACATTTAAGTTTTACCCCCCACCCCAAAAAAAAAGATGTAACACTTGAGTCGAAGAGAGAAGAAGTAGCATTTAAATCGGAAGAGAGAGAGAAGGATACAAATATTAGTTTGCTTTGGAATCCACACATCAACGAAGGAAAGATTGTACGAGGACTTGATATCAAAGAATATTACAAGCATGAAAAGGAGGGAGAGAAAACACAGAAAAGTAAAATAAAATATGATGGAAGTAGAGAAGAAATAAGCCTAACGTCTGGCTTGGATAAGAAAGCTACCTTTGATTTGGTCTAAAGACTGACTTCCCATTAGATAATTTGATAATTAAAGATATATAATTATAATAATAATAATAATAATAATAATAATTGACTGTACATTTCCTCATCTCCCTCACAACTACAACCATTATCCCATGATGACTCATCAATTCACAATCCTCCACAACTTCTCTAATTGTTTGCTTCCTTTTTTGGTATTTTGGAAAGTTCGATATCCCACTCATACAATCAATAATATAATAACTAACCTCATAATCCATCCATGCATGTAACAAAGAATCCCCTCACCACTAACCTATGTCATCATAACTCTCACCTCCTATTGTACCAGACAAGACCCTCTCAGTTCTACAAAAATAAATAAGATTATCTCCAGCCCTAGGCACCCAACATGCATTGAACGGTTGGGAGTCTCTTAGGATGTGTGACTGGGTGCATCCAGCCATTGAATGGGAACTGAGTGCACAACGCATCGCAGCTGGAGAGGATTCGGGTCCCTATTGTACAGGATAAAAGATGCCCTTGCCTAGTCGACAAGTGGCTCCACCCATGTATTGTGATATGGTAGATAGTGAAGCAAGCCTAATATGATGGTTTATGAATCCTCTCCTCACTTTGCAGGTTTTGCTAATAGCTGGGACCGATACCACAGCAGGGACTATGGAATGGGCGATGTCACTATTGTTGAACCATCCAGAAGTCCTCAAGGAGGCACAAGCTGAGATCGACGCCATTGTGGGACAAGATCGTTTGCTCAATGAATCAGATATTTCTCATCTCCCATATCTTCATTGCATTATAAATGAGACACTTCGACTGTACCCTGCCGGCCCATTGCTAGTACCCCATGAATCATCAGAAGAGTGCATTGTGGGAGGTTATTCCATCCCACGTGGAACGATGCTATTGGTGAACTTGTGGGCCATCCAAAAGGACCCCAATTTATGGGAGGAACCCACAAAGTTCATACCAGAGAGGATGGAGAGCATTGAAGGAGTAAGGGATGGGTACAAGTTGATGCCATTTGGATCAGGGAGGCGGAGTTGCCCTGGGGAGGGTCTGGCCTTACGTGTGGTTGGCTTGACCTTGGGCTCATTGATTCAGTGCTTTGAGTGGGAAAGGGTTGATGAAGAGCTGATCGACATGACGGAAGGCACCGGGCTCACCATGCCCAAAGCTAAGCCCTTGGAGGCTAAGTGCAAGCCACGTCCGGCCATGTTGAGTTTTCTTTCTCAGCTTTGATTTCACTGTTTACTGACACCAAATTGTCCCTTTCGTGTCATCCATTCTATGTTTACTGTCATGAACCAATAACCCATCATAGGTATTCAATTTTTTTAACCAAGTATATCATAAAATGAATTTGTGTTTTTATACACACAAGGCAAAACCTAGAGAAATAAATAAACAGAGTTTCACTTTCCTTCAAGTTTCAACATTATGCTGAGATAGCAAATTAATGGATAATTCCAAACTGACATTGAACTCTTATTATGTTTCCAAAATTCGTGTATGGATATAGGGCAATTTCCAGCTAGCACCGGTCAGCCAGATCCGAAAAACCCGAAATTGGCTCAGCCTATTTATTAAACATGTCGGACTCAAGGCTGAACTGACAATCAAGCCATCTTAGAGCTTATTTAGAGCGATTTACTCATCCCAACATGTTTATAGCCTATTTATAGTCTGTTTAAGGCCCATTTAGCCCAATAATTGGTAGCCGATTAATGAGCGATACTCGACCAACTGTTTTATGATTGGGACCATGCCTAATCTATGAGGACTGATTACTTAAATGGGCTAGTCACAATGCAAGGCTCTAAATTGAGGAAGAATTAGAAGATTGATTAGGCCTGACTGAAACTAACCCAACCTAACTTATTGAAATACCTAATTGGTTGATTGTAATTAGGTCTTGTGATCAAAATTTCTTTCTTTCCCGCTCCCTTAAAGAAAACCTTAGAACTCCCTTTGATTGTGAAGGAAATTAAAGGGAAGGGAAGTAAAATTTTTTAAACCTAAAAAGAAACTTTTGTAAATAAGAGGATTGAGGAAGTAAAATAAAAAATTTCATATTTAGTTATAAAAATTCACTTTACTTTACATCTAAATCCCTTGGATTGGGGAAGTAAAATAAAAATTATATCTAAAAAGCATCATTACTAAAAATATGGTAACAATTTTCAATAATTTATACAATTATGTTGGATGATGAAATTCATTTTACTTTACATCTAAATCACTTGGATTTGAAAAAGAAAATAAGAATTACATCTTAAAATGCAAGAAATATAAGTTATTTATATAATCATGTTAGGTAATGATTATAAAAATTTATTCTTTAGTTTTAAAATTTTCAATTCCTTTCTCTTTAATTTCCCTTGCAATCAAATCAAGCTTAAGAAAAATTTCACTTAAAATAGTATTACAATAGATGGCATATCAAGTCATTTCGGCAAGAATTGTAAAGGTAGAAGGTGGAGCATTGGACATAATCCTCCTTTTGAAATGCAAATAAAGGTGGAATGATTGGCTACAATAAGGCATTGTAAAAAAGCTTCAGTACAAAATTAGGATTGCATTTTTTAAAGTAATTCCAATAGCACTACTAGCATTGCTCCTTTCATCCTACTCTTGTTACATTTGATACCATTTATAGTGTTGCAGTTAATTTTATCTTTTCTTTGGGATGAGTTTCCTAGGTATCACACACTGTTGTAAATAACTTACTGTATAGGAAAAAATCAGCATTGGTCCTAGTGATGGTGTAGTTCAAAACTGCAAATGAAGATGATATTCATGATTTTGTTGAAGATGAAGTTACTTTAGTTATTAGAGCTGAAGATATCGGATCTGAAGTTGTTTGATATGAAGATGTCAGAGCTGACTCTATATCTTTTCACGAGCCTCTTGATTAGTATGCAAATAGCTTGTGTTGTGGATCTACCATATATAAAATCAAATTGTTTCTCTAAGATCTTAGTTTCTCTTCTTAGTGAGGATTCAATAGTCTTTCTCTCACAATTTCATAATATGACTCATTAGTTTTATGGATCTATATTTATTGTAACTCTAAATATCACTTTTATTTTTTAGACAGGTACTACAAAGTTTCTCCTCCATTCACCTAGCATTTTCCTTGTTATTATAATCTTGTTAGACATATTGGTTAACCAATAAACCCTATAAAGTCTTAAGTTCCTTCACACTTCTATCGAGACCTCATCTAAATCTGATGTCTTGTCTATTTTCATCTTCTATACGGCTTCTTTAATTTCAACCACTCCAAGCTTTTGCATATATCTTTGACGTGTGGTGTCTTAATAGATAATGTAATCATCTGAATTATTCCTACTCGAACTATCTTCATCTTCGATTGTAGATTGTAAAACCTTGTCCCTTTCTTGGAAGGGGGATACCTTGTTTTGCTCTTCTTTTTTCTCCCCGTTCTCTTCAAATATCCAGATTTTGTTTAATGGCCCTTGTGCCTCATTTGTAGTACTGTAGTCATTACATATTTGGATGGTTTTATGCCTGATTACACATAGCTCCTTACATGGAAGTGTTAGAAAAATAGAAATAGGGTAGAAAGTTATTTTTTTTTTGCATATTTATTTACCATGTGGCAATATATTATTGTGATTTAAATATTGTGGATATACGTTCATGTCAGTTACCCAATCATAGATTACTTTTCTGATCAACTTGAATTCTTAATATATCAATTTGATTTTGAACGTGATTACTTTGCCCAATGTATACATTTCCTGTTATGTGGCAGGTCCGACGTGCCAAGCTCCCTCCCTCATATATCAAGTTTCAACCACAAATAGAGTTGAGTAAGTGGCACAATAAAAGTTTTTTAAAAAATTTCGATTATACAAATGCATGCCAATACATGATGATAGGCAAGTGTAGGCATGCAAAGATATAAACAAGGGATTCAAATCCACTCGAACGACTCTCCCTTCAATGTCCCTACAACTAGATACATGCATACATCACAATTCTTAGGGATCTGACTTTTCTCCTTAGCACCTGTCGTTCAGGTTGGCCCATAACTACCTAGGAGAGCATCACATGATGAGGTGATGATCTAATAGTTTGAAAAATGTGCAGAAAACGAGTCGCTAACAGAGGCTCAGAGAACAAGACATCAAGAACCGTTGGATCATCACCTCGTCACGTGGCGCTCGCCTAGGTACATATAGGCATGACTTGGGCAATGAACGCTAAAGAGAGGAGCCGATAGAATATACAATCCTAGACGTGTGCCATGTGTGAGTGTCTAATTCGAAAAAAAGTCGTTGGAAGGAGATTCAAGAGAGAATCGTTGAGAGGATCCCTTTTTTTTTTTTTGCTAACGATGGATATCCAAGTCTTCGACCTAACTATTCTCGTGGATTCATTCTGACCCTACAACCGTATGAACCAGGTCATACAAGAATTAAATAAAAATTATTCAACTTTTACTAAAAATAATAGAGAACATTAAACACCCTATGGGAATGACCCTAAACTTAAAAAAAAAATATTGCTACACGTTGTGTGCAGCCACTCAGCCAGCACGAGCCAGAATCTCGAGTGGCTTGGTTTGCTTGCAAGGTGTGTAGTACTGTAGTCTCGACAACATTTAAGAACCCGTGATTCAAAACCCAATAAAGGCGGCAACGATGAGGAGGGTGATAGAGCAGCCTTGCTCTATCGCATCGATAAGCCCTCCTTGTTGCCATCCTCTGCCCAAACATAAGCAACAACTCTGCCTCCAAATAAGAAGTCAAACTGCTTTTACTAAAGCCAAAATCAGCTCCGGAGTCAGAACCTGTCTCACAACAAGGACTATCAGGAGTTATAGCCTCTGGCCAGTGGAGAAAGAGAAGAAGAAGAAAGAGAAGATCAAGGAGAATGACAATAGCGAAACCCTACTATTAGAGGAGAAGCATTCCGTCGTTGGTGACACGGGCATTGACAATAAGTACAAAAAGAGCCATAATCGAGAAGAACGACAAAGCAAGAATAAGACGAGCTTCAGCGGCATTTCATCGAACATGTGGTGGCGAAACTTGAAGGCAGTATTGGGGCAGAGTTTCAATCTCGAGGGTATCAGTTCTTCGGTGGCGGTGGTTACTAGAGACCGTCATTTGGCCGTCCCGCATATCACCGTGCCGGACATTAGCTGGATCGATTGGGCGGGACTAGAGCGGAGGGGTTTCAGGGGCGTTATTTTCGATAAAGATAATACCCTCACTGCGCCTTATTCTCTTGCTCTATGGCCTCCTTTAAACACTTCATTGGAACGATGCAGATCTGTTTTTGATGAGAATGTCGCCATTTTCAGTAACTCTGCTGGTAATGCTAATGCCTCGTCTCAATTTCACTTCATTGTTTTATCATCGGAGTGGATTTTTCATGTTTCTGTTCATTTATTAGGGCTCTACCAGTATGATGTTGATGGTTCGAAAGCCGCAGCAATTGAGAAGTCTCTCGGAATTCGCGTCGTAAGACATGGTAAGTCTTCTTTCCTCTCTGTTTTCCTGTGGGACTGTCTGTATTTGTTTCCTTCTTTCCAGATTTTGCTACGTAATGGCATAAACCCATCAGGTAGAGTTTCTTATACTGTTTATTCATCAATGAATTTCTTGAAGATATATAGGATATTAAGATTGAGTGAATTGCTTATCACATTCATAACCTAGGGTCATGAGTTTGGTTCCCAGCATACCTTACCTCACCGCAAAGAGTATGCTTTGTGTTACTTTAACTCTTTGCGTTACTTTATGAGAACGTAGTTCAACATTCTCAGACAAGAAACTATACTGATTTTTTATGAATGTGTATGTTAATAAAATGTCACTACTAAATTTTGTTGATTTCAGCATTCGATAACCAGTATTCAAATTTTTGTAGTTGTGAAAAGAAAAAAATGGAGTCAATTACTAAGAAAAGAAAAGTAAATAGAGTCCAGAGGTAGCTTGGGCAGAGAGATTGACGCTTTGGACTTGGGTAAATTACTATGTTTGGTGTTTCAATACAAGCTACTGGCATAATTGATCAAATCATCATGGTTCCAAAGCCAATACTTCTATTCTGTTGGTGAACTTGCTAACTTCTGGATCAAGGTGGTGGGGCCTCCTTTCATACCCCTTAATATGATCAACAACAGTAGTAAGGGGAAAATGGAAAGCATGAGAAGGCAAACAGAAGCCTTCCCTATGGCCGGCGGAATTGGAGAATCCTTCTCATTTAATGATGATTATGAGTAGAACAAAGAAAAAAAGTTCAAAAACTGTGTTAACTCAGTTCTTTTGTTGATTTAATCATGATTTAGTTTCATGGCCACAATAGTTTCATGACTATTGATTAAGTGGTAAGAAAAGATATGCATATGGTAGGACTCGATTGTAGTATGACCACGGATAGAGTTTTGTGGAAGGCAAGAACCCTTGTAGCCGACCCCTTGTAGGGAATGTGCTTGTGATGCTCCTTGTACTACTGCTTTAACTTCTTCGTTTACCTGCTTCCTACCTCATGTTGCTTTTTTATATTCTTATTCTTATTTCGGATCCATGTAGCCGACCCCATTTTGTTGGGATAAGGTTATGATTGTTATAAGCATGATTTAGTTTCATGACCACATTTTTTGTTGCATAAACTAGGTCAAATCATTATGCCTCCTTTGTTTTAGCCATTAAGTACATGGATTGACCGTAGTTTCTTCATTTTGAGTTTTCCATAATTAATTCTTTACACAAACTATAGGGACCAAGAAGCCAGCTGGAACAGCTGAAGAGATTGAAAAAGACTTTGGCTATGATACCTCACTTCTTGTCATGGTAAACTCTTCAACTTGAAAGAATGGTTTTTTTTTTCTTTTTTGGTTACTTTACTCCTCATGCTGTTTATTGCATGCCAGGTAGGTGATCGCCACTTCACAGATATTGTTTATGGAAATCGAAATGGATTCTTGACTATTCTAACAGAACCAATTAGTCCATCTGCGGAGCCATTCATCGTTAAGCAGGTTGGTAGTAAAACTCAATCCCCTTCTTTTGTATAATTGACATAATACTAAGATGTATTGAAAACCTCATAGATTTGGTGGTCTTTGACTGGTGAGACTTTAATATTTTGAATCTATAGGGTGCTGCTGACTATTATGTTTGACATTCTTTTAGCCATGCTATTATGGTCTTTCTTATGTTGGACGCAAAAACTTAGGTTTTTGGAAATCTAAATATTAATGGTTGGAACTAAAACTAAGATGAATTTGTTACGTGTCATCAGGTCAGTCTATTTTGACTACCAAACTGCCTCTCATCTATATGCTCTTCTCTCTTGCTGGTTTGAGCTCCTGTTGTGGCTTCAATACATTCTAGCTTCAATTTTTTTTTCTTTCTTATGCGTTCTAAATGTTCTAGTGGTCTGTCTTTCTGTACTTTGCCATACAACAAAAGATTTAGTTCGAAGTCTGTCATCTGGGGCTTACATCCATGATAAGACTTCACAATTTTGGTTTTACAGATGGTGTTGAAAAGTCAGTTTTCAATTTTGGTGCCACAGAAAGTGCTGAAATAACAATGTTGTTATAGATACTTCCCAGCTATCTTAGAAGCAATTTCTAGGATAATTTCGCAGTTGTATTTCAAAAGGCTCCTGTGGATACCATAGTAAGTCATATGGGCTTTGGCTTCGTTATGAAGTGATTTTTGCCTTTGGGTCTAGTCACTTTTTCAACAACAAAAAACTCAGCCTTATCCCTACTTAATGGGGTCGGCTACATGGATCCATGCAAAACAAAATAGAGAAAAAAAATGGTCCAAACAGAGGACAAGACAAAAAGATGAGTAAGAGGAAAGAGACACAGCCCAACAAGTCAGGAGAATCTCAGCTAAATGGGGTCGGCAACATGTATCCTAGCCCTCCAATAGGCTCTATCCAAGGTCATGCTTAGGACAAGGCCGAGACTATGCATGTCATTCCTCATCACTTCGCCTCTGGTTATTTAGGCCTGCCCCTAACTCTTTAACTCCTTCAAACTGAATCAAATCACTCTTCCTTATTGGGGCATCCTCAGACCTCCTTTGAACTTGGTCATACCATCTCAAACGACTTCCATGGAGCTTGTCGTTGATCGGGGCAATTCCCAAGTCAGCCCTAATATGCTTATTCCTTTACTTTATTTTTCCTAGTTTTGTTGTACATCCATCTTAACTTCCTCTCATCTTAGCTACACATAAATTTTCCATGTGGCACTTCTTAACTGCCCAACATTCCACCCCATACGTCATAGCTGGTCTTGTCAATTTCTAATTATCTGATTTGTATCCTGCTAAGATATTAATGTATATTTAATGCTGAAAATGTGATATTCTTTCATTGGGCTAAAAAATATTTTACTATGATTTTATGTTTTAATTTCTTCTAGAAGCTTCGAGCATTCAAAAATTACAAGTGCCATCTGTTTCTTACTTTCTTATATATAAATAATGTAAAACACTTGGCTGTCATGATGAACCTTAATTGAGACTGGAAGTTTCTGTAGCAGTACTTGAAAGTAGTTTTTCCTTGTCTTTGTAAAATTTGTCTCAATTAGTTGCTCATGGGAGTGATAGATCCCAGAGTTGTTGCATTATATTTAATGTCAACTTGCTTTTGATGGTTAATAAAATTCTTGAAAGAGAACATTTGAGATATGTTAGTGCCACTATTTTCGAACATTTTTCTAAATGTGTGGCTGGCATGAAGATTCTTGCCAGAAAGTCAAGCTTCTTGCCCCACCAAACTATGAACATTATCGCATATATGCGAATTTTAGGATGAAAAATTGTCCCTACACATTAAATCTTTTGGTCCTCTAATTTAAAAATCTCTTCTAGTCCAACAATTTGTGCTATCAAATGCAAGGGAAGAAAAAGTTTCTTTTCTTTTCTTTTATCAATTAACTTTCATTGCATGTACATTCAAACACAACCTAACCATATGAGATGTTTTTCAGGTTCGGAAAATGGAAAAGTGTCTTGTGAACTCCTGGTGTAGGAGAGGGTTGAAGCCAACCGGTCACAATCTCCTGCAAGAAGCCATACAATGTGTAAAAGACCCATCAACTATGTAACAAAATATTCTTTGTGTTAATGCAAAAATCAATTGATGTCTTGGGAGCCTGGTAGCTTATTATATCACACACACACATCTTACACGGTCCCTGCTCAAAAGGCAATACGAGGATAGACTAATGAGACTAAATTCTTCGTATTTACAGACATAGCTCTATATGTATTTTCACTACTTTTATGCTGAGATCTCTCCCTCAAAATAACAAAGAAAGTTTTCAACTAATCATGGGTATGAGCAGGTTTAGACTTGATCATTGGAAAGAAATGTAAATCTGACACAAATGACATGCAAAATAAAACTAGCAATTCTTTTTTCTGAGTGGAGAATCAAACAAGAAAGCTATACACGGGGGGAAAGGCTGGGAACGCTGCTGAGGTGCCCAAGCTGTGTCATTCCCTCTCCCTCCCCTTGGACCTCATGCCCCTTGCACCCCAGTCCCCCATTGGCTGAGCTAGCAGCTCCATGAAAGCTAGCAATGAGCCCAACCCTCGAAAGAAAGTTGCAACTGTTTTTTGGGTAGAATAGTCACTTCTCGCTCCAGTTTGGTGATAAGAAGATGCACCCTTTTGTATTAGGTCGTGGAATGCTTCTTGTGCACTTCCAGAATGCATGTAGTTCAGCCATAAGTTATAAAACATGGTATCAGGTATGGCTGATACGGATAATGTTACTCTGGTATATACCAGTATTGATCAACTGTATTAAGCCAATTCGAGAATGCAAAGCCTTGTTTTTTTTTATCAAATACTCCACTTTTTGGTTGTTACAACTGATCTGTATCAGTCTCCGACACCTTAGAACCCTGATTTCAGTATGAGGTACTCGTAAAAATAAATTTGCACAGGAAAGCATATAGGAGGGTGGGTAAAACTAACTCTGCCTCATTTACCAATGCCCTTGGCTGCTTCAATGGTCAAAATCTCATCCAGGGTCAAGTATTGGTACCACAAAGACCTAAAAAAAACAAGAAGGGAGTTTTGGTAGCATGAGGAATTCTAATCCAACCCTGGTAAACAAAATTAACACCAACACAAAGACAGGGTACTTGAAATACATAATATTATTTCAATAAAAAAGTAACAGAATAATTAAAAAA
>NW_024868256.1:91201-175695 GCF_013358625.1 Macadamia integrifolia
AAAAAAAAAAAAAAAAGAGAGAAAAAGGATCATATAAAAACACAACATACTAAACCACCAAATGCTTTCATCATACAAAATTCAATGCAAGTGGGAAGCCCACAAAAATCGGTCTCTTTTACTTGCACACTGAAACTAGTCTCAAATGGCAATATCATAATCAGACCCCCTTTGAAGCATAAACGCCACAAGTACACATGGCGGTCCTATGAATCATTCCCAGTAGCTCTTAAATTAAAATGGAGCAGCAAGAATAAGTGCATCACAATGCATTTCTCATGCACATCAGAACTCATGTGCAAGGCTGGAACTTTTTCAGGTTCTTTTTAGTTGAGATTGAACATCAATTATAGACAGTTCATCAAACTGTGGAATCCTTGCCCCCGATTTCTCATGCACATCAGAACTCATGTTCATTCTGTTTTTTGGTTGGTGTAGTGTATCTCCAGATACCAGCTAAGACACTACCAAAAATTGAGTGGCAAACACTGGATACTGCACACGGTACTGCAGTGAGGGGGTTTCCGAAATGCTGACCAGCAAGAACTACCCCAAGAACCGAATTCTGAGAACAGATGCAGTGAAAAGTCATGGACTTATTATACTAAAAGAGAATGCTTATGGTCCATAAGAAATTCAGTTACTAACCTGCATGCCAACCTCGATGGAGATGGTGCGTGACGATGATATGTCGAGCCCAAGCACCCTGGAAAGTGCATATCCAAAGAAAAAGCCGGATGCATGAAGAAGACAAGTAGCAAGCACCACTTGCTTACCGGACATAAGGATAGAAGATGCATTTTGAGCAATTGCATTGCCGCATAGAACAGCTACAGTTAACACAGCAAGAGGTGGCATCAAGGGTGAAACCACCTTGACCAATTTTTTGCAATACTGGTTCAAGATAGCACCAACCAATACAGGGAGAAGCACAACCTGCATTATTTCACTCACTCAGACATATAGACCAGGAAACAGCTTAAACACAAGAGGAAGCTAACTAACTACCACAATTACCTGCATTGTAGAGATAACAAGTCCAGCGGCATCTACAGCAACAAATTGCCCTGCAAGTTTGGCAGTGAGGAAAGGAGTCATCACCTGCAATTGAGGAAGCATATTTTCAGACCATAGATGGGAACTGAGCTCATTCAGAAGAGAGTATATATGGTGTAATCCAATACCACAGCAGACAGGGTACTTGCAGCTGTCATCAAAACTGAGAGGGCCACATTTCCACTGGAAAACATCAAAGGTATTAGGACAAATTACAGCTCAATGAAGAAAGGAAATGGCTGTATTTCACATCATGCATACCGTCCTATGTAGGTGACAATATTGCTTGCTGTCCCTGAGCCAAACGACAAGTAAGAAGCATAAGATGGATAAATAGGAACATAAGAAACAAATGTGCACAAGAATACCAACCTCCTGGGCAGCAGCCCACCAATATCAACCCAGCTGCATAATAGGAAGGCAGCCTTAAGAGCTTGCTCACAAAGAATCCTGATAATGGCATTATCTGTCACCAGTCATCCAACTTATTCAGAAGCATATAAGCAGGGGAGTTGGGGGGGAAGGGGGATGGGAGCCACTGAATCCAAACAATGCAAGCGCCATTTGATGCTGATGTGGCACTCAGGCTAAGCTTTAACCATCAGTTAAGGAGACAAAAAAACCGCAGGTAATGAATTCAGCCTACACTAATTGTAAAGCTCATAAATTTGAGATTCTCCTATGGACTCGAACAGGTTTGAAGAGCATACATAAGTTTTTATCATGTGAATCTAGCTTCCATTGTGCATGACTTGAAACAAGCAAGAAGAAAAGATAATGGAACAAATTGGAAACAAGCACACCAGAATAATGAATTTAACATGGTTGGGCCTTATTGCCAATCCCCATAGGATGAGCAATCCGCCTTCACTAAATGGGAGAAAATATGCAACTGGAAACAAGATCTTTCACTCCCTCCCTTACCAAATAATGGATAAAAAACAAGCCCTCACAACCATACCGTATTGTTTCTCTCATAACAGTAAAGACACTCTATCTTTCTTAACCTCTCTCTTTGGAATAAGGCCTACTTATAGTGTTACAGGGGGGAGAAACCATTACTTTCTTGCAAAAAAGGACCAAATCTTTTGGGTTTAAACCAAATCCAATGGTTGAGATTACACGACATCTATGTGTGAAAAAAGCCAACTCATGTCCATCAGGTACGCATACTCTACCTGTGCATTAGTCTTACTAGTTCTAAAGCCATCAGGTTTGGTTAAGATTCAAAGCTTAAATTATTTCTTGAGAAACAAACAAGTAAGGATTTCTCCCCTAGAAAGTTCATAAATAGACCTTACTGTGATGAGTGAAAGATAGATATGGTGCATTCATTGCTGTGCGAGATATCATCAGGGCCCTTCAAGAATCTGGGCTGGGCTGGGCTGGGCAGAATCATTAGGGAATCGAAACCTAGTAATGCAGCCTGCTGATCAGATTTCTAGTTCATAAATAAACCTTACAGTGAAGAGTGAAAGAAAGATATGATGCATTCGTTGCTATGCAAGAGAAAAAGCAGGAGGGGCACAGTTATAAAAGATCTTCCATGTTTTCTCTGTCTTTTGGAGCTCTTATACCATTTACAAATTCTCCTTTTTTTTTTTAACTGAAGAAAGTTGATCATCCCATGGAGTCAACCGGGGCAAACCAACTTAATTTGTTATTGTATTTGCTTGTTTTCTTTGCTCCATTATTGCTTTTCTCATTGTTTTGTTTTGAGAAACCCTTTAGATGCAACAGAAACATTATGCAGTTCCAATCTCTTGTGACGGTGTTTGTCTATGTTGCCTTTGAAAGTCTCATTTAGAGCAATCACAATGCTCGGGGATATCTTCTCACAGTTGACTCCAATAAACCTTTTTAAGACACTCCCAAGTGAACACCCCCCCCCCTCTGTTTCTCTCTGAAAGATCAAAGGGCCAACATCCCTTAAAGGCATGGACAACCCTTAGCGTTGACTAAGTGAAGGCAGAAAGAGGAGTGGACATCATTTAAAATTGGTAGAATGAAGATTAATTCAGTGGTAGCCTGAACCAGGAGTATCCAGTGGGAGATCAGCTGGTGACAGGATCAACCGCTTATCCTAAAAGCTCGAGTCGTTTATAAGAGCAACCGCAATGTATATCAACACAGGGAACAAGGACAAATTTAAAGAGACTGTACACGAATTTGAGTAATATCTAATATATATAAGATCTTCCACAGCCTTATTTCAGTCTCTTTCCTTTAACGAACTTCAGCCCGAACAAACTTCTGCAATATCTCATATAAATAAATAAGATCATCAGAAAACGGTGAACTTCCACAATATCTCATATAAACAATGAACATCCCTAACAAAGTTCCACAATATCACAAAAATATAAGATCATCAGAATACTCCACAGAATTACCATTCAACTCTATTCTAGGTTAATAATATTGGCATACTCCATACTCTATCGTATGTTTTGTACTCGGATCCTTACGAGAGCAACTTCCCTCCACTGAATTTTCTGGTCATTCAGAAAACCTGTCTTGGCCCAATATAATATTAGTGAGGATGTCATTATTCTTTGACTCTCAAACCATTCAATTCAGTATAAAAAAGAGCAACCCAGTGCACGAGGCTCCCGCTACTGCAGGGTATGGGAGGGGCAAATGTATGCATCCCTACCCCTTGCTTCGCAAGAGAGGCTGTTTCCAAGTTTCGAACCTGTGACCAACATGTTGCAATAGTGCAACTCAACAGTTATTCCACCCACATCACATTGTTAAGTTGACTGACATAGAAGATGGAGATAATATTTGACTAGGGGCTTTCTAGACCTTGTTTTGGTCTTTAAGAACCAGATCTGGAATCAGAATATGGTAGCTGAAAGATGGTCCATAACCTCAAAAGAAGGAATAATGGCTGAAAATGAACTCCATTAGAGTATCAAGGCGAGCCATAGAAGATTCCCACCTGCACCCCATTAGAAACCTAGTGTAGGAAGCAAAAAAGAAACCTAGATGGAGAAGACCTAATAAAAGAAAGGACATTCATATTCTAAAAAGGAAAGAAGATATAGCTCTAATGCTTTCGAATCCATCCAAAGAAGAACATGTTTTAGTGCTGCTCTATAAGTTACACGATAAAATTTCTACAGGAAACTTCTAAATCAATATAATCAGGATTGCACTGGAATCACTCACTGATCTCAAGAAAATATGTTATATGCTTTGTTAGAGAAATAGAAGTTAAAGAAGGCTTCGCTACATATGGAAAGTTGTCAAAGAAATCTCCCATGCCTAGCTGAATTCAACCACAGACTCATGTCAGAGATATAGTATGACAGGAAATATGCTTTAGAAGCTTGCAAGGAGTAATTTAATTAACTGTACTGATGGTACTTAAAGCTTAGATTTATGGTATAATTGCATAAAAGAGCACTAAGATGCCAGAGAAATATGGCAATAAATGTATAATCATTAGAACATAATATGATCATGAGCGATGCCATACTGAGAGATTGAAAATTGGAAGATATTGCGAGATGATAAGATCAACGAGCAATACAATTCTGAGAATGAATATGTAATGAGAGGGTGAAGCTGCAACAACATGGTCATGGCATGATGTTGAAGCAAGAGCAGCGGTTAGAAGTGTATGAGAATCAAAATCAACATTAAGGAGATTTTAACTAGAAGCATGGGAAAAGGCTACCAAGAGGATGACATCAATGCTATAATCTAGTCTTCAATAACCCAACTTAATGGGGTCTGCTACATTGAACCAAACAAAACAAAATAGAGAAAGACCAAAAAGAAAGAGGGGGAAGGAAGAGGAGTGTGACTTCAAGGCATTCTCTCTCTCTCTCTCTCTCTCTAACCTATTGATTGACTGGCCCCTTGTGGACCGTACGTGCTTACATCTGTTGTTGTTGTACTCCATGTATACTCTTCAGTTTCCATTCGAGCAATAAAGTGCTCTGTTATCTACCCAGAAAGAAGATTCTATCTGTGCTAATTTGTAATGATGTATCTTTTGCAATGCACTGATGAGAAGATTGAATAGCAGTGATTCGGTTTCTCTTTCTGACATATGCCAAAGGTTTTGTAATCATACCAAAAAGAGAGTTATTCAGTCACCTCCCAATCTCAATTTTTAAACAAATAAGCTTACTATTCAATGAACATGGAAACGCAAAAACCAGAAATTACAGCCATTTACCTTACTGTAGCTCAATATCAATGAAAGCCTATGCTAACCATTTTATAGTAACTAAAAACCATCATAAGTTCATAAAAGAAAGAAAAATCTCGACCCAAATAGAGAATCTATGGAAGCAAGTCAATGAAGGAAGCAAGCAAAGAAAATGAAAAGATGGGTTAAGGTAGGGAGGCTCGAACCGACCGAGTATTGAAGAACGAAGCCGGCGAGCAATTCTTTAGGCATCGCCAATGCGCCACGGAGATCGTCAAAAGTAAGAGTCATGCCCATACCGAGCATGGTGATGGTAATGCCGAGAATAGTCCACTTGGGTTGAACCCAATTGAAGGAACTGGGCTTGAGGAGACCCAGAAGGCATCCCAATGCCACCCACACTGGAAATGCCGTCGATAACACTTCTCCCACCAATTCAATCCATCCTCGAAAGCCCCGATTGCCGCCAGCATCACCATCGACGACGGCGGCGGTTGAATTAGACGAGTGAAGAGGAGAGAATGAAGGGGTTGTTACCTTTCTTGATCCTGAGATGAATCTACTTGTCGGGAAGCAAGTGAAGTCTCTTGGTGGTATCTCAGAGGTTAATTTGAGCATAAATGACGGATAGCAATGAAGAGAACGAGAGTGGAAGATCCGAGTAAAGGAGGGTTTCGAAAGGGAGGAAATAGGCAACAGCTTAATAATGCTTCTGGGTTTATTTCTGATGGAGTTGTAATTATTTGGGTCAAGCGTTACAACGCTGCTCCTTCCCAAAAGATGCGAGTGCGAAATTTGCTGCATCTTCGACCTCTGCTCCTCCCTTCGAGAATTTACTGGGATCTTGGCTGGTCACTCTCTGTAACCACTGCCCATAGTCACTCTACTAGTACTAAGTCTGCAATGAATCACGTTTGTTGGTGACAACATATTTATATTATTTATATTTGGAGAGAGGAAAAAAAAAAATAAGGTAATTTACAGCGCCACCATCCAATAATACCTATATTATAAGAACATCGTCTCCCTTTTCCCTTAAGTGAAGAGTTGAAATAACTATTATACCCTCTTGACTAACACAATTCAATCGTTTTAATTCCAAGGAAATCTTCATAGTCCAGGGGAAAGAACTGCAACTCCTCTGCAAGCGAAGATTTCTTCTAGTTCTGAAACCATCCTTTCTTATCGCCTAATCATTAATCTATTCACTTTTTGTTTCTTTACTACCAAGAAGTTCCGTGCGTCTTCTCCTAACCTATAAATGACAGAAAGTAGGGACCAAGAACAAGCTTCGAGGTCACCAAATCATGGAGAGAACTTTCACAAATCTCAATCGATAATGTAGTCTATACAGATGCGTCTTAACTTAGATCAGTCCAACGAAGAAATAGAATTCGTTATTCATTTATTGTGATTTAAGCTTCCGTTCGTGGAAAATGGAATCGAAAAATTCAATGGAGTAGGTTTTATTGCTGGTTTGGTTGGATTTTCCTGGAAGGATCTGAGCTGTTTCTTTTGGTTTTTGTTTCTGTAGACTTTGAAGAATTTTTTTTGAGATTTCGGTTTCTTTTGTTGACCTTGATCTCTTAGAACTGCTTTAAAAGGAATTTAGAGTTTTGAGTTGGGAAATTTATTATGAATTGATTAGTTGGAATCAATTTATCTGAATCTCTGTTTTTATTATTGTTGATATGCGATGGTAATGGAAATGTTCTCTGAAACTAGAATTCTAGGGATGGTGATATGAGGAAGTTATGGATGAACTTCTGCATCATTGATTACACGATCAGCAAGGAACTACTGAGAATACATTGACTCCAGTTGGTTCGGCTGCATCTGAGAATGTTATTGTGGTAAGATCTGAAGCGTCTGCAAGTGTCAGTGCAGAACAAGAAGCTTCAAAAGCTGAGATCAATGAATTGGATACAATTAAGGTATCTGCGGAAGAAGGGAAAGTCAGTGTTCCAAAACAAGAGGGACATACTTCCGTCAACCATCGCAATTACTCCAAGGAGAAGCGCTCTATCTATCTCTCCTTTCATAAGAACCACCAGCGCAGGCTCTACACTAACAACGGCGACCAAGACTGGGATCCCTGGATTTATGTGGCTTTCCAACATCGATCCACGTTCAAAAATCTGGCCATGGATCCGAAGAAGAAGAAGAAGGAAATCGAGGACGACCTTCATCACCTTCAAGAACAGCAAGGACTACTACCCCGGCAATGGCTGCGAGCATAAGGGCATTTTGGACTAGTGTTGAAGGTTAAGATAGGTTGATAGGGATGGGGATGGGGATGGGGATGGGGATGGGGATGGGGAGTTGTTAGATGGGTATTTTAGGTACATCAGATTTAATAAAGGCATTTTGGTATTTAAAAAAAAGTATATATATATATATATATATATATATAGTAGCTGACATCAGCATATAAGGTATATTCCGTAACAGTGACTGACAGCAGGAGGTCTGAGTCTAATTTGGTGAAAGAGAAAGGGTGTTTCTATAATACTAACATTCTCCAAGGGATGACACTATAAATTACCCAAAAATATATGATATTTAAATTAGGTGGAGAGATTCTTTAACTGCAGATTAAAAAACTTATAGTGATATTGACCATTGCACCTTCCCCATTGCACCTTGTCGACCCAAAGGCTAGTGAAGCTCAAATATCGTTGGGTCCAAGTCCTCAAACTACTCACCACAAGCCCTTTGCACACAAACACGGCCTCTGTGGGACAAGGCGACGTTGTTAGAGTAGGCCACTGCAACCCCTGTTTCTCGGACTGGTGCGGAGTGAAATTGAAGCCCTTAAAGGAGCTGGCCTAGTAGGAGCAGGTGTGGGATTGTCCGATGGTAGGGATATGGGAGCGATTCAGATCCTCTATTATTCTTTATCATATTATTCTTGTGTTATTCTAGGTGCAGAAGATGACACATGGCATGGCTAAGGTGGACGGTTAAGATGAGGAGAGAGAAGGATTGAGTTCTTTCTAGTTTGTTTTCTCATGAACCGACCAAGAGAATCGTTGGACCGAATCGGTTCTCTCTGAACCGAGCAAGACTTAGGGTTAAGTTACATATTGGGGATTCATAAGTGAATCCTCCTCACGACTTGTCTGTATAGCCGCAATCCCATCTAAGGGTGTTAATCGGTTCAGCTTTGGTTTAAACGGTGTGGATCGGTTCGATTCACGTTTATTTGACTAAAATCATAACCGCACCATTTACTAAACGGTTCCACTTTCTGAAACCATGACCGTTTAGTAAACGGTTTCGGTTTCCATGGTTTCTAAACGGTGTCGATTTCACGGTTTTAAATGGTTTCGATTTTGGTTTATTCCATAAGGTTTATAAAACGGTTCACAATCGGTTTGTTATAACTTGCAACCATCTCTAAACTGAAGATCATAAGCTAATCAAAAAATAATTGACAACCACAAATAAGAGATTCTATATTAACGATGGTATGTCTTAATTTGATAATCTAGTATTATTTCTTTGCATGGTCATTCTCAAACATTTAGAACTAATATCATACAACATCCAAATCCAGCCTTCTACAGCATAAAATATTAAAATGACAAGTGGTTCAGTCAAAACATCACATCTATGATAACATAATAACATAGTAACATATATGGATTATAAGTTTATGATCTAAAGCCTAAACTTGAACTGAATTGCAATAAATCATACCAAAACAGGATGGGCACTTAATTTAATTATTAATTGTTATACGGATTACTGCCCCTTCTTTATTTATTTGTTATACGGATTAATCGGATAAGTTTAAATTGTTTTAAACGGTTCGATTTAAACGGTTTCAATTCAATTTGAAAGCAACGGGTTCTGCGGTTAAAATCGACCAGACCCGTTTAGCTAATCGGCCTGAAACTTGAAACCATAACCGCACCATTTACTAAATGGTTTTACGATTTTGGTGTAAACGGATCGATTCGATTTCAATAAACGGTTTCGATTACAAATTCACATCCTTAATCCCATCTCTCTCTCTCTCTCTCTCTCTCTCTCTCTCTGTTTCTCTTTCTCTCGCTCGCTCTCTATTACTTTTGCAAATGACTACGTTCAGACTCTCTCTTTCTCTGTTCTCCTGAGGCTGATTTGGAGAGAGAAAAGCAAGCACCATTTCCCTGGCCCCTTCCCCCTTTAATCTTTCCCAAAACGCTTCCCCGTTTCATTTTTTGTTTCTATCTTCCAAATTTCCCTCCACAGCCCACACAAAGGGTCTGAAGTAGAGATTTTCAGTAAGAAGCATAATGGGAATTTACTCAGTTTCCAAGTTGCTGTCCTTTTCCTTCTTGGTTTTGTTTCTGGGTTTGGTCCAGTGTAGTGTGACTTACAATCGGAAGGCTATTATCATTCATGGGCAGAGGAAAATCCTAATCTCCGGCTCCATACACTACTCGAGGAGCATTCCTGAAGTACTACTTCTATCCTTCTTCTCTCTTCATTTCGTTTGAGTTTTTTCTTGTTCCTTCTTCACTACAAATTGTAGAGACATTTTTTTCTTCTTCTAGGAATTCTTTTTTCCGTACAAATGTATAGTCTTTTCCTCTTACTAAATCTAGGTTTATTTCTTTTTTCTAGCCATATCTTGTTGTTCGAGGGAAAATGGTTTTGGTGTAGATGTGGGGAGATCTTGTGCAGAAAGCTAAAGGAGGAGGGTTGGATGTTTTACTAGCAAGTTTTTTTGTGCAGGTAAGGAGTCTTTAGCTCAAATGGTAGAGCACCTGGGGTAATGCCCAGGTTATGGTGGTTGGAATCCACAAAGACTCTGGTTCTTGTGTACCATTTGTGGGAGATGGGTTTTATGTTGATTCTTGTGTACCATTTGTAGAAAATGTTTCTTTCTCTTATCCACTTTCTGCATTCTATGCTCTGTTTTTTTATGTTTCTGAATAAAAATGTTTATGTTGCTCGAAGAATAGTTCTTTGTAGGGCTTGTAGTTCTTAGCCACTGGAATGAAGGATCAAATTAGTTCTTTGTATGGCTTTTCTTATGTAAGTATTGTAAATGATAAGATTGAACCCAGATATTCAGAACTCGAATGGATCCAGATCCTCTTTACCTCTCACCTTCACAGGTGGTTTTCCCTTCCAACACTTGCAGCTGATTGAACATTTTATGAAACTTCCAGTTGTTAAAATTACATTTAAGAGAAGGCATAAATGTTCTGTTTGGACCCTTTTTCTGAACATAGTTGACAACTATAGCATCTTTATCTTTCTCTATTTCAAAAATTTCGGGAGAAACATCTCCTGATGGAATATTGAGGACCATTGATCATTCTACATTTCCCCAAATCGCTTCAACAGAACACACTCTCCAAATCGGATCAGCTCAATGATATAGCACCCGAGAAAACGAAGGGAGGAAGAGATGAGAGATCAAGTTTCGTGCAAGGTCGCTGAGGAAAAATAATTTGTGGACTAAGGGTTTTTTCCTTAAATCGTTCCTCTTCAAGCTTCAACTGTTCTTTCCTCTCTCCAAATTAAGTTCAGGAGAATAGAGAGAGAAAGTTTGAACGTAGTCGTTTGCAAGAGTAACAGAGAGCGAGAGAGAGAGAGAGAGAGAGAGAGAGTAACAGAGAGAGAGAGAAGGAGATGGGATTGTGGCTATACAGAGTAAGTCGGGAGAAGGATTCACTTAGGGGGTGTTTGGTTCGGTAAATCAAATGGTGTATGTATCGGATATGAATGTCAGCCTTTTGATAGACATTCTTCTGAATTATGTTTCTTTCCAAAAAATCGTTTGATTGCCTTGAGGCTAGTACATGTTTCTCGAGGGATATTGGCTTCCGTAGAGAACTTCTTTCCACTTTCTCCTTTTATACTAGGTGGTAAAAATGTTGCTCAAATATGAATTTAAGTGTTGAGGTAAACTCAGATTTGGAACACATCCTTTGTAATATGGTCATTCATAGGAAGTAGGATGTTCACTTATGAGGGTCATCCTAGTGGAACCAAACAACTCCAAAAATTAAGAATTATCATTCTAAAGAATGTCATTCTAAAGATTTACCGAACCAAACACCCCTATGAATCCCCAATGTGTAACCTAACCCTAAGTCTTGCTCGGTTCAGAGAGAATCGGTTCGATCCAACGGTTCTCTTGGTCGGTTCATAAGAAAGCAAACTAAGAAGAATTCAATCCTTCTCTCTCCTCATCTTAGCCGTCCACCTCAGCCATGCTATGTGTCATCTTTCCCACCTAGAATAATACAAGAATAACATAATTAGGAGTAACAAAGGATCTGGATCCCTTCGCCAACAGTAATTTTATCATAGGCGACCCATCCTTAAAAAAAAAAAAAAAAAAGAGACCCTCATTACAACCCTTCACATTGCATTGAATGACATGGGTGTCATTAGATCGGACAGATCTTGAAGCAACCGTTCATCAGGAGGACAGAGGCAGAGGAGAAAGAGACAGATTTGTGCAATGAGGTTGGAGAACTCCTCGACCTCAGAGATGGATTCTTCGGCACGCTAGATCTGGAAGAACTTCTCCAGGCTCATCATAGTGACCTACGTGAGGTTTAGGGCTTGGAAGAGCTTCTCAAAATAGGATTTGTGGGAGATGGGGAGAACAAGGGGTTTTTTCACTTGTTGGAACAGTAGATTAGTGGAGAGGGGTTTCGATCTGAGTTCAAAGTCATTGTCATCGTCACCACCAGGGTTAATTACCAAGGATTATAGGTGAAATAGGGCAAAGGAAAACACTTAGAAAGGAAGAAGAAGTTGAGATATGACGCTTATGGAGGTTGAGGTATTAACGCCACTAGGGCGAAGGTGAAGAAAAAATGACCTACATTCGAGAACGTCAGTAACACACCCACAGACGTTTGGTAGCAACTAAATCACATTATGCTTTCAGACCCTTTCTCACTCATCATTTTCATTCTTAGTTCTCAAGCATTAATCTCATTTCTATCCCTTGCTGAACATCTTAACCTTTAAGGTACTAAGATCCGTAACAAATCTCATCTTATATCTCATTTATTGTTTCGGGATGATTGCCTTTTATTTTCAAATAGGAAACTTCGAGAAGTTTGTCATGTTAAGACTTATTTGGACGTCTACGGCCAAGCTAGTGGTCAAGCTATAAATCTAAAAAAATAAATTCAGTTTTACCTTTAACTCTAATACTTCTCCCAAATTTAAACGTTGGTTCTCCATAATTATAAAAATCTCATCTTTTCCCTCCAAATACCTTAGCCTTCTGAAGAGTTTGGTTCCTCAAATGCCCAAACTTTCTAGTGCCCAAGAATTCTAGAGTTGGAAACAACAATTGATTTCCCATTCGGGTAGAGAGGTTATGCTCAAATTGGTTTCCTTGCAATGGCCAATTTTGCAAACTTCCACTTTAAGCTCTCAATGAAGTTTTCTTCAAAGTAGATTGCAGTGTAGTGCATATCAACGAACATTCCCAAGGAGAACTTGGCTCCATAATTCGTGATCGTTTTGAGGACCCCACTACCAATTTCAGAACCATCTTCATTCCAATTGGTCATCCTCGAGGAGGCCCTTGTTCGATCATATTTGCTTCACTCAAACTACAAGTTGAGTCCAACAACACTGCTTGACTGCTTGACGTTTCTCCACTTGGCCTTTTAGTTTACTGAACGTACTTTTTTCTCATGTTTCTAGGGAGGTTAACACTGAGCATAGCCAAAAAGGAGCTGGCGATAATGTAAGAGGATTTGTGCACGTTCCATTCAGCTCCAAGAGCATTGCACTTACCGAAGCTTCAGCTGATCGTGTTCCATCTCTAAATAGAGTGTGGCCAGGACATCTTTGCTCCATATAGGGAGCACTAGCATCGGCCATGCTCCTGGCCCTAAAACCACTTCCTAAGTTAAAACATAAATAAATAAAATATCTATTGCCTAAGAATCCTTCTCAATTCCAATTCGAAGACTACACATCCGTATAAGGAGGCCTTCCTATATGCTCCTCCTAAACATAGGAAGGCCCTTCTATGCTGCTCTTATAGAGAGAATGGTGGTGCACAAAAGGATCATATGTCACCTTGAATCACTGCTCATCAAAAAAAAATAAAACCTTGAATCATTGGATACATAGGGTAAGGTCCAGAATATTCCCATGTCAAATCCAATCATATATCCCATATATATCCTCCATGTATTAGAATTTTTCAATTGTTTTGACCATTTTCCAAAAAATTCTTCTGATAGATTTTTGAAAATGTTATTTTTGTTTGGTTACCAAATAATAAAAAGTAACTCAAGTTGAGCTAAATCTTACTATGAATAAAGGATTTAAATGTGTAATAAAATTTTGACCTCACTTGATCTACGATAAGACGATAAGCCCTTCTCGTGGGGGTTATGCAACATGACCATACAACAATTTGTTTCCCAATCACTTGAGAAAAAAAAAAAACACCTTTGGTATCCCCATAGCTGAATTTAAGAATTTAAGAATTATCTCCACAAGAAACTTCCCTTGGATCTCTAGTACCCGCTAGGATGATTCTACTTTATTGATTCTCAACTCCGGTCACTTTACAATAGAAAACCCAACTATATCTAACAAGTTCCAACCCACCTTCCTTTCTCCCTTGATCAATTTAGTTTGTCTTTGGTCACAAAATACCCTTATTCAGCTGTCGTTGAATTACATAATAAAACCTAAACTCTTCAACCTCCCAAGCTCCAACCCACCTTTCCCTTCCCATTTTCTAGCTCTTTCAGTTAAATAAGCTGACAGAATGATTTTTTTCTAAATGGCCATTCAGCAATATTTCTTCATAGAGATGGTCAACTAAGCCAGCTTAGATGATTATAATCCAGGACAGACACCAGAACACACAAAGCACTCAACAAAAATATTTAAGAAAAATAAATAAATAAACTTATAGCAGCAACCTTAAATAAAAACACACAAGAAACTATGGGAGCTTATGCATAATACAGGTATCAGATTCATCCTTGTAGGAAAGTTATGTGAATTTCCACATTTTGTTTGGGGATACCAGCAATTGTGCCAGTAAAAAAATTACTCCAAGACAGTGCCACCTGGGAACAGATTTAAGCTAATAAAGTAACTACTGGGTATTTCTAGTGATTAAAATTTAATTTCGTATGGCGCCTAGGTTAGTGAGTGCACAGTACATTTTAGCACAATGCCCCCCCCCCTTCCTATTTCCCAATGCTTTAAGCATTTCTTCAAAGTTGGCAGAGAACTAGTGCGCTCCCGAAAAACTAGATTATTTCAACCATTTCTGTAGAAACAAAAAAGTTCAGATACCAATGTGTCAGTTAGAATAGCTGAATTCTTTTTCTTATATGAAATTCTTCAGAGGTATGCTAAAATTGAGTACCTCAATAACAACCAACAGAAACTGTAAAAGAGCAAAGGGCATACCTCCTAGATGCTGGAGTCGAGGTAGCACGTGGTACCAGTAAAACAGCAGATTTGGGTGGAGAAGGTTTCCCCTAGAAGTAAAGAAATTTCAGAAAGTACAAAGTGTGAAAATAATGAAGACATGAGTTGTTATCCTAAATAATCAACTTTGGGGCAAAAACAATATATCAACAATATTTCCATGTAGTATATACTATGATGGGTGTCCTTTCATTATGAATAAAATTCAAATACAACATAAGAATACTTGGTGATTCTATTAAGAAAATTAAAGAAAAATAACACAACCAGATTATATATTCAAATAAAAAATATTAAAAAAGAAAGAGCATCAACAATGAATGCTTAATGAAAATCGACAGCATTACCATGTCAAATATCTTAAGAAATATGAGACTGTGTACCCTAAACCCCAAAGTGAATAAGAAACATAAGTTCATAGTCCAAAATCAATTTGTTTTTAGGTGAAACATGAGTGTATGTCCAAGAGAAGGAGATGGATACAATACATAATTCAAGAAAAGGTATCACAGCATTGGTTGAACTAGTAGTCTGGCAACCTTGGCCAACGCCAAATGATTCTCTTAGTATTAGGCTCTCTCAAACCAGTATATTCTATTAGTTTCTCGCGGCTAGTTCTTAAAATCATACACTATCTCAACTACTCCAACCCAGTTGTTTCCCTATTCAAAACCATCTCCCAACAAACTGTCAGATTCCATACTGCAAGTGTTGCCACAGGCCCAAAGAAGTGTACTACAGCCACCAAGACTAAACTTAGATATGTAGGTTCTAATTGCCTGACACACTTGAAACCTAAGTAACACAGTCAGTGGAAACAGAGTTCCTGGACACTCTTTTGTTATAGCATGCCGTCAATATCAACATCCCAAGATAAATTCAAACTTAGTATGACATTCATCCTACCCAATGCATATTTCTGGTTTAGTTCATATAGTGTGGCATAAATGTTAATGAAAACCACTCAGGCATGAACCAAATAAAAATAAAAGGGAAGAAGCAGGGCATGCTGCTGGGATGCCCAGCCTGTGTCACTCTCTCTCCCTCCCATTGGAAATGAACCCCATGTCCATTGCATCCCAGCCCAGCTCCAGGAAAGCTAGCTGCATGCCCAACCCCCTCTCATAAATTAAAAGCATACATATAGAAACATTGGCAACAGTATCCACACAAGCACAAGTACACGGAAATTTTATCCTCGCCATTTTGAGTGTATCTATTATTGAGAAATAGAAGCTGTGGTAGAACATGTCACAAGGACAAAAGCATAGAATGAAAAAGTTGGCAGAAAAATCAAGTGAAAAAGGATGAATATCCTATGAATTTTTCCGCCACTGCAAGCAATTTCATTTGTAATGGTGGCATACTAGCATCTTAAATAGAAACAACTTCAACCTAATTGTTAAACTCTGAAATGACGAGAATTTAATAGGAATTCAGGATTGTTGAATAAGTTTCTAATACACCCCAGTTTACCCACCCCAAAGAATTGACATAATTCAGACTGCTGGACTGCTGGACTGCTGGTAAATTTTACATCTATCTGGATATCCACTCAATTAACACAATCTTTGGTATGACCCAACAACTAGAAACAGGAATACAACTTGTCTACATCTATCTATGGAAGGAGCATCAATGCTAGTATCCAATGCCAAGATCTCAACTAGGGAAAACAATCTCTCCTGCATATAGCACCATCTTATCTATAGTGTATATATAATAGAAGAGCAAAAATGATTGTTTAACAAGCACAACAAACAAACATATACAATAACTAGGCTGCAGTTAAGTAGCATAATAAAAGGGGTTCAGATAGTTATGTCACTTACTTGACCCTGAAATACATCCGCAGCTTCACTTGTGAACAGGTATTGTCATCGAACACAGTCCTCAATGTAATCAAATAAGATGCAACCATGCTTCTTGCCGTTGTTAAACAAAGGATGAGACTTGGGCTACACTCTTTAGTTCCAATAAGTTTCTAGACCACCATGCTTACCACTAATAACAGGAAGAGACCCAACTAAACCTAAAAGAGGACAACAGCTGACTAACAACTCCCATTTAAGACACTGACACTTGTAATGAAACCCTACTCAGCAGCATGGTCACTTTAAATACACTTCCCAAGCCACAGTCCAGTCAACTTGACATGTATAACCTAACAAGCAACAGCTGCTTGTGCACTAAGATTCACAGGTTTGACACTTACAAGACCAAATGACAGATTTGTACAAAGGTCAAATAGTTGAGTTATCTCCCCACAGTCCCATGGGAGAAGAAGAATACAGCAAAATAACCAAGAATGCAGCATATCTCTGCTCCAACGGCTGTTAAAGACAAATTTACCACTAGGACCCTTATCCATACAAAGTTAAAGCCAAAGAAATTTTGTCTCAGCAGTAATTGCTGCAGAGGGAACTACTATATTCTAGAAGACTGCAAAAAGTACAAGTAGAATACTTCCAATGACTGAACACAGCAAAGATCAGGAACCACCAGCACAGACTAAATTGTAGATTAAAGATGGCACTGAAATGCCTCTTTGGAAGAAGGTGTCGACTTCATGACAAAAGTCAAACTAGAACACATGAACAACATCATAGTAACTCAAGAATATTACAAGAACTGTGGTTTGGTAAACTCTAACAATAGGAGATTGATTCCTTGGCTGGAGCATAATCCATGTTGACAGAGAAGTTGAAGCTCCTCGAACCACAATTCAATGCAAAAATTCTCTGTAAAATAACTCCTTAAGCTATTACAAGTGTTAGGATCTCTTCACAAAATAAATGGAACACATCAAGGTTCCAATCAAAGTTGCTTCCTTCAAATGTAAAGTACACATCATTAGCAGTGTGCGCTTACTGCTTCCTGAGAAAAAAGGACAGCCAATCTGCCTGTTACTTTGTCATCCAAGTCCCATCTGCTCAAGAGTGTTTAGAACCATTTCCATCCCCAATTCATGTGAGTGGATATTCCCATCTTCTATTTTGATATCATCAAGCACTAGAACCAAAATCCAGGTATGAAAAGCAGACTATTATGGAGGGTTAAACATTTTGCTATCTGTATGTACTTCACGAGAGGACAAACATCAAAGTTCACCACCAAGTGTGCCACAGGAGTGTCTCATCTGGAATACCCTTAGCAGCCTTTGCTTAATAGTCTTAATGACCAAAACGATAGAGGTACTTTGATATTTATTTCAGGGCCAGTAGGAGCAATGCAAGTCATGACCATATCTGGCTTAAAGCTTCTTTAGGAGTCTCTATCATATATTATTAGCTGTGTAGGTAATAATGTATCATGTTTTAATGTATGGTAATATAAGTGTTTTAAAGAATACCGAGTGTAGTTATCAAATAAAAGTTTATAGTTGCACACATCCATCATCTATTCATAGTTTTGTCATGAAAAACTAATTTCAAACCCTCGAGTTCCCATATTACTATGCTTACCCGCATGATCCCCGTGGAAAATATGTTCTAGGAAGCTAAAGTTTGATATAGGGTTGGATGATAGAGATAAACTAGGTACTTAATTTTCTCTCTTGCAAGGGGCAAGGACATCACAAGACTGATAATAATCGCTGTTAATTTTTTTTTCCCCAAAGGTTGATTACTATACTAATATATACATTTCGTTTTGCAAATATAATGAATTATCCAAATTATTTAAGATCTCAAAAAAAAAATGTCAATTAAACCACAAAGATTGTTCAAATATTCTTAAACGAGTTCATGAAAAATGACGCTAGTAAGTTAGTGACAACAAATGCAGATCTTTCGATCAGAAGCATAAATCCATCCTGGCAGAAGCTCAAGTCTGTCCTCATGAGCAACAGCTCAATAAACTGACTAGTATAACATTATTGGGTAATGGAGAGGGATGCAAGCTCAAGTAGAAGATAAGGGCTTCTCATGTTTCACTCAATAATCCTGAGAGGAAAAGGGGAAGTCTATCGGTACAATCTACAGTACCTGACATAACTGTGAAATGTCAGGGCAAGAGCTACTACAATACTGAGACACTGACGCTTGAGTACCAAAAACTAGCAAGCTGTGCTAGAACTTTGAACGCTTGAGTACCAAAAACTAGCAAGCTGTGCTAGAACTTTGAACGCTTGACTCAACAGGATTGCCCAAAAAAATAGCCTAAGAAATCTGATAGGCCTGAAAGTTAATCTCAGTACAAGTAAAAGGACACAAAGCTACAAAGGAATGTCCAGTTATCATAATCATTCTGAATTTCTAGATGCAAAGCTCAGGAGCTCTAAATGGTCATAATGACTTGATCAAAATATATTGTCACACATCCTACTCTAAGAGCTCAATTGAAAACCATCATACCATGCCTGCTTTCATTGAACACTATACACAGCTGCATCTCAGCAGCACAAAGAACTGAATATCTTAGTGCTGACAACCAAGGATAAAAAGGATCTGCTCCTTAGGAAATAAAAGCAAAAAGGTAAGTAATAGTATATGAGATGTATAAATGAAAGAGACAGGATCAAGATCTAAAAATAAGGCCCCACTACAAAATAGAACACTAGTTGCATAACTCTACATTAACACACATCAAATGAAACTCATATTGCTGCATCAAATTCAAAGAAGTGAAATCCAAATTGCCAATATTTCAACTAGGATTTAAATATCCAGATTTCAACAGTATTGAGAATATCCACTATAATGTCATTGATGAGACAACTCTTAAGACCCCAACCTGGGCATCTACTAAGTAGTAGCCTAAGAAACCAGGAGCAGATTAGCAAAACAAGGAGAAGACGACTCAGCATAACATCACACTAGTTTATCTGCGTCCATGAGCTCGCTGCATGTCATAAGCACCCCATGCACCTGGTCCAGGTCCATATTGAGGCCCAGATCCATATTGATGTCCCCCTTCAGCACCAGCCTGTACCTGAAACACACATGGTAGAAGCAAAGGTTATAAATCAATCATGTAAAGTAAAGATATCGGAATTGCAAAAAACAACACAGAACATACAGGACTCATGCCATAGCCAGCAGGATAGGGATTTCCTCCGTATGTAGTATCCGGATTGCCGTAATTCCCACCATAACCTGGACCTACAAAACCAACAGCCAACCTCTAAGGCATCATAGTACTTGATCCTGCATTAGATTTTATAAATAAATAAATAATAAAAGAAGCATGAAAACAACTTAAATTGAATAGAACTAAGCTCAAACAGGACCAACGACCATATGTTTCAAAAGGCCAACAAATGGTCCACTAAGAACTTGTGAAAGCATTACTCACTTTCTCCTTAATATTGAGATTTATACTTCCTATGGAACTTAAATTAAGTAAATGCAACCATAATATCTCTACTATCATCCAATCTCCAAGAATTCACAAAGATTTAGAAGCTGTAGTCAGAAAAAGGCCAAGCCTCACTTCTATAATTGTCAACATTTCACAATCTCATTTGGTCCTTGGTTCCAACATAAAATAAAAGCTACATTCACCATCCTTGATCCATTATCAGCATGATGTAACATCACTGTTACCCAAAAGATACAAGGGGAATCAATTTAATGAACTCAACATGGTATAAAAAGAATTGAATGGTTATTTATGAATGTCAATGTTCTACTTTGTATGTTCTAGATGCTTTTCTTTCATCTTATGCATGCCAATGTTCTATTCTGTATGTTTTTCTTTCATCTTCTCTTAGGGCAATAGAGCTAGAACCCCCAAATATTTCACTGCAGCTCATTTCCTAGCTGCATATAACATTATGTACTTTTGTGAGGTGTGGTGTATATGGCTTCAGCAACCAATTTTGCATGTATTTTCTGGATTTCCTCCTCATAGGCAATGTAGATTCATTGATGTATGGAATAAACTATACAAAGTTAAGTACATTCCTGTCACAATGGAGCATCTTCATCCATATAGACAAGATGTCAAACTATGCACATCAATCTTCATCATTCAACAGGATGAATCCAAAACTATGACTTTAGGAAGCAGTCATCTATTAATGAAACTGGGAAACTCCATTGATCCATTTTATATCATGCATCTGAACTAGTTCTCCCTGCTTCAGATACTCTTAATAATCTTCTTCTAGCCCTTTTCTGCTAAACATTAAATCTAACAGTCTACAAATAAGGTCAGCAACATTCTAACTCAAATTCTACCATACTTCTATCAAAACTAAATGTAAGGAACTAATTTAAAAACTAATACAAAAAAATTACCCAGAACTCAAATATTCAAAAAAAAAACTAGTTCAATGCTCTACAGGTGTGCTTCTCTGCCCATAATGGAGCATTTCCATGGCCAAGAATCTCATTTCCCCCAGGCAAGATTGCAATGCATTGTCTGTGCATTAGCACACAGTGATAGAGGGGGATATAAACCAAAATGTGCTTTGTTATGTATAAGCATTTTTGCCATTGTTTCTCAGCTGCAATCAAAAGAGTGAACCCCAAGGCTTCAAACGACATAAAAGCTACCCTGCAAGAGTCTTACGTTTCTTTGATTAAGCTGGGGCACAAAATGTGAATATACCAACTTTCTACCTCCAAACTAACCACACTTATAGCGAATAAAAATAAAATAAAACAGAGTCAAAACAGCAACTACAAATCTCAAAGCGAGAATGAAAACAAAAAACGAACACTAAAATTCAAACAATGGCGAAGTTTGAACAAGTTCTTGAACGTTAAATCCTTAAGAAGAATACTTTACCAGGATTTCCAACAGCAGCAGCAGCACGTGCTCTCTTTTCTGCATTAGCAATCTCTGCCCGCAGCTTCTCCACCTCACGAGCCATCGCAATCAGATTCTTTTCCATGGCTTGACCCTGTTCGTAATTTTCAGCATGCCCTTTCTTCTCATAATCAATAGCAGCCCTACATGCCCACAATTACATCAACACATAAGTATCAAAATTCCATCCAGGAATATGAAATGGATTGAAAGAAATTTTCTCACTACCTAGCTCGCTGCAATTCCTGTTTCATGGTCTCTATTTCAGCCTTCAAAGCTGGTGCTTGCTGCAATCCCGCATTAGCTCTAGCCAAATCTTGACTGAGCGCCTGAACCTGACTAGTAAGCTCTTGCCTTGAAACTGTGAGCTTCTGAATGTCAGAGCGAACTTGCAGAAGCTCCGCCCTCATAGCCTCTGCTGCATGAAGATCAGCTTCCATTTTCATGGACTTCTCATAAGCTTCTTTAAGCTGAATATCCTTATCGGCCTGCATAGAACCAGCAAAATGAGCCATGCGTTGAAGCTCATACTGGGCAGCCTCTAATTCCTGCTTTAAAGCCACATGGGTTGCAGCTAATCTCTGGTTATCGATGAGAAGCCCTTGAATTTCCTGATGTTGAGCTGCTAGGTTCTCCTCGATGACGGCAGGGTGAGGGGGTAGAGGTCTTGGGCCTCGCCCGAATTGAGCTTCTCTGAATTGAGCTTCTCTCATTTCTTCAAGGAGGGCTGGATGAGGCATGGGACCAAGACCCCTACCGAATTGAAGTTCGTGCATGGGGGGAAGCCCGGGGTGTGGTAGACCCTTGATTGGAAGCGGCGGTGCACGATTTCTGCCCGACATACTTTTGTCTTCAACCAAAGAACCGACGATTTAGAAGGTTTGATTTTTGATGATCGATGAACTAAAAAACCTGCAATCAAAAGAACTTGAAAAAAATCAGAAAAATCGAGAACCAAAACAACGTACAATTCAATTCTAGATGAACAAGTTGAAATATCCAACTTATAACAGAAAAATGGGGGAAAAGAAAAATATTCTCAAGAACAAGTGGTTTGGCTCTAAATAAAATAAACCCTAAAAGACAAAAAGCTTTGCAATAGATCACCATTAGCATCAATAGTTGAATCCACTGAGAAAAATAGAGGGAGGAAAGAAGGGAGAGATGCCAGGAACAAACCTTGGTATTGTCCGCGAGTCTGAATTTCCAAAACCGGCAAAAATGGTTCCTGCAAACCCTACTTCGAGGTCGCTGAGGAAAGAAACAAAGGTTACTCGCAAATCGCAATCAACGAATGACAAAGTTTCACCACCATCCTTTACGGCTTTACGCCTATACCCATAAGCTTCCGTTTGGTTGAAATAAAATCGGGTAAAAACGGGTCGGGTCTCTCGGGGCCCGAGGTGAGCCACCCAAATATCCAATCAACTTATTAGCCAATGAAAAAGGCAAAATAAATTATTTTTTTCTGGGGGGTGTGAAAACAACCTCTGCCGCTGATGTGGTGGTGCGGCGAGCATCTGATGGCTAGAACGATATCGTGGCATGTGTTGGTGTCATCTTGGCCATCTGATACTCATCGCACGATTGCACTTGCGACAGACAATTATCACTCAGGGTAGGGTAGGGTAGGGTAGGGTAGGGTAGGGTGGGGTGGGGTGGGGTGGAGGACAAATACCCATTTTCGATATCAATAAGAGTAAATTACACTTGAGGTTTCCCACTTTAAAGAGACTGAGTTTTCTTTTGGCCATTGTCGATCAAGGACTTCCAATGGTCTTGAGAGGGTAGGACAAACACCCATTTTACATATAAATAAGGGTAAATTACACTTGAGGTTTCCCACTTTAAAAAGACCGAGTTTTCCTTGGGCCATTGCCGATCGAGGATTTCAATTGGTCTTGAGAGGGCATCGTCAAAAGGGTAGGGGTATTATCAATTTCGTCCAATAATGGGGAGTATCAATGAGACAATGACCCTAAATGGAGGGAATCGTGGAAAGAATGGGAATATTATCAACTTCGTTTAATAATGAGTATTAATGACAATAGATGGTTGTTGAACCTACTCCCAAGCTAAACCTACACTCAAAGGATGGAAAATTATTATCTTATTTTTAAAATTATTTAAAAAAAAATAAATTGATTTTTTGATAATATATATATATATATATATTTTGGGGGTTGGGATGTGGGGGTCGAATCTAATAGTGGTTTCAAAACTCATTTTTGGGGTGACTAAGCACAAACGATGTTAGGACATGTTAAGAGATGATGATGTTGATACAATCATATATACCATAGCTTCCAAATTTATTAAAAAAAAATTAAATTGGATGGATAATGCTCGACATCACCTAGGTTCTCCTCAAGTTATTGGCCTACTAAAAGGAGAAATTTTCCTTAACATGCAAACGTACATGTAGTACGGTACAACCATCAATGACCGTAAATATATGTCCCCTTTTGTTTTTAGGGGGGAGGTCTATACTAAGCAAAGGCCCACAGGCCAACTATGACCACAATTATGGTGAAAAGGTTCAGACAATCAACAAAGGAATCACTCGACAATAAGGGGAGAGGTCTCAAACCCGAGACATGCAAGGCGGTCGTTGTCTCAACAAGCAGCACCTAACCAAGTGCGCTCAACAATCCTAATCCATTGGTCTCCCTTGACTGAGAAGAAGGAAAACTCGATCCCTACTAAAAAAAACATATTTTCAACTGTCTTCTCTAACCCTACCTTTGAAAGTACATTCACAGTTTCAATTAGGGACGATCCTCCAATATTTCATATTGCATGGTAACAAGTGGTAGCACAGGCCCCCTACTTTTACTAAGCTATGTTGAGAATTTTCACGTATATGACGTGGTCGTGTAACATATACAATCGTGCACAAAACCTCTCTTGTTAAATGAATTTAACTTAAAAACTTAAGATTTCTCAACACTCTTCACCCTTCAGTTGTTCTTTGTTGTCTTTCTATGTTTACGATGTTGTCTCATTCGGTCTAACAACTAAGTAGGCATATTCTGTCTAAACATGAGGGGGAGAGGAAGTGTGGCGAAAGAGATAGATGAAGACCATTCTCTTTTCATCTCCAATGGTAGCTATGAGGAGACTCTTTTTAGTTTTGTTACTTTCTGCTCAAGGGCCGAGAGCAAAAGACACATGATCATTCTCCTTCCATCCTCTGTGGCTATTCTGAGGAGACTCTTGTTAGTTCTACTATTTTCCATCCAAGATCAAGAGAGAGATAGATGAAGCTCATTCCCCTTCCAAAAATTGAGTACTTTTCCCTTTGTGTCCTCTGTAACGGCTCTAAGAAGACTCTTTTCAGTCGTGCTATTTTCTACCTAGGGGCAAAGAGAAAGATACAGACCATCCCCCTTCCAAGAGATGATTACCATTTTTTCATCCCCTGTAACGGCTTTGAGAAGATTCTTTCCAATCTTGCTACTTTATGCTTAGGAACCAAAAGAAGGAAATAGATGAAGATCTCCTTTCAAGAGATAAATACCATTTCCCTTCCAAGAGATAAATATCATTTCCTTTGATGATGATGCAAAGTACGACTAGATTGGGGACATAATGACCATGACATGTAAACCTGTTAAGTTTGTCTCAAATTCTTGACCCGTTTTGAAGATTGACCCGATCCTACATATTTTGGTGCCGATCCGAATGGGAAATTTTTGATCGGATCGACCGCGATCCGATTGGTTGACCCACGATTTTGGAGTATATATAATGTACTGTTGCTTGTTGAGAAAGTCATTGTATTCTAGGGTTTTCACGTAGCTAGGGTTTCAAGGCGAGTTTTTCCTCGCCGCTGCTAAGGTGTAATCTCTCTTCTGCATAATGAATCATCTTCTTCTTCACCTGAGGATGTAGAACACCACCCTGGTGTGTGAACCTCATTAAATATCTGTGTCGTATGGATCTATTATCTCTTTATTATTCGTGTTTCTTGGTGTTTGATCTAACAAAACCTGTATTTGAAAATTTTTATTTTATTATTATGTTATTGTGAGCATGTAAGCCACAAATTTCTTGCTACGTTAACGACTATATGGATATTGATTTTTTTGTCTTCATACAAACAATTAGGTTTGTTAAATGCTTTGTTCCAATTGAACTTCTTTAGTGAGTTGACGTACCTTGTCATCCCATGGATACCTATTTATCAGATTCTTGTGTCTCATCTTGTCAAAATCTATTAATTTTTTGTTCATCTATAGAATGGGAATAAAGACTCTGGGCATTTGCTTCAACAAGTTAAAGATAAGATAAATAAACGAACTACATTATGTGGTGTTTATTAAATGCTACTATATGCCAAGGCATGTATAGCATTGTATAAAATCCGTTAGTAGCATTTAGTAATATACGTTGTTATATGTATTTTTTTCTTTCTTAAAGAACTTTATAATTAGCGGCATTTATAAATGTTGTGAAATGTCCATTGAAAATAATCATTTTAAAGGTGATTTTAATTTGTTAGCGTTGTTACAATAAATGTTGTTGTATAGTCTATTAAAAAAAGGATTTATAAGGGCGCACGCAAAAAATGCCATAGTTCATTTGCGACAATGGGCTTGGCAACTTATGTGTTGTGTAAAATTCACAATGCAACATGTCTACGTCAGCATTTTTCTACTCCACAACAGCATCTTAAGCTTGGTTCTTGTGGTGATAGATCATTGTAAAAGGAGTGAAGTGTTATCTACAAGATACTTTAAGAAGGTTAGCTAAGTCTTACTCCCCAAAATGGTCAACTAGGAAGAAAGGATATAGAGAGGTAATAGTAAAAAAGGGGGAGGGATCTACATATTGCCCGTGTGTTGCTAATGTAGCTCTTTTCCAATTAGTGGGCCGAACTAATGCCCAATTAGTGTCCAATTAGCCATTCGACAATTGGAGGGCCCAGATAGGCATCCCAACACATGGTTATGCATCCTTAGATCAACCTAGTAGTTAGATAGCTAATTGGCCAGTCCAATAATTGGAAGGGGTCTTTTTTATGTGTTACTATCTCTCGTGGCAAGCCAATACTGGCACAGAAGAGGGTGTGCCTCATGATTCATATATAGGGGCTACATGATCATGAAGGAGAGAGTGTGTCAACGATAGGGACAGAGAGAGAATATAAGAGGATATATACCACCAGTATACATCATTAAAGGGAAAAGGCAGTACAAAAAGAAGAAGTAATACTTGGAAGGGAAGAAGAAAGGGTTAGAAAAAAAAAACCCATATCACCCACCCATAGTCCCATATAGGCCTATAGGGGTGTCAATGGGCCGGGTTGGGCTAGGGTTTCAAAACCCCCATCCCAACCTAAGGTTTCTTAACTCAACCCAACCCATGCCTAGCTGAAGTTCAGGTTGGGATATTTCAGCCTAGGCCCAACCTTGTCGGGTTTAGCCCAACCAGCACAGTCTTGATGGAGCCTGATTGGGCCGGGCTCAACCTAATCCAGCCTAGCCCAGTGCTAGTGGTTACTTGGTTGCTTGATCTAGATGCATTGCAAAGGCCAATGACCAAAGTTTTTGTATACATGTAGATTGTGGGAAGCGAAAGACTTTTTACAGACATTTTTCTATAAGTATCTATTAATAATTATTAATATATTTATATTATTATGTAGAGTTGGATTGGATTGGGTTGCGTTGGGTCGGGTTGAGACCTCAACCCAAGCCCAACACTCAACCCGACCCAACCCGGCCTCAGGCTGAAATTCTCAACCCTAACCCACCTTATGGGCTGAAATCTCAGCCTAGACCCTGTTTGGACTCAGGGTGGACTAGGGCTGATTGGGCTTTTTTAACACCTCTAGTCCCATACATGATATTGGACCAACTTCTCATCACTCCTGCTTCTTTGAGAGGGAAAACAAAATGAACACTAAGAAAACAGAAAAGATACATCCAACCTATCTCTAGAATCAGAACTCTCGATTTTTGTTGCATAAATTTACATGTTTAAAGTTAAACTTTAAACCAAAGAAGGTTGTAGGCGTTAATCTGTATTTTTATATTTTTCTTTTTCCTTAAGACATACAAATTACCTATTGAAAAAAACAAAAAAACAAAAAAAACCATTAAACCAAAGAATTAACCCTCATAATCAAATTTATAAACATCCAAAAACAAAGAGAGTATTCCACAGCCAAGAATAATTGCTCGATCCCATAATCAAATTAATCCTGAGAGTCGCAATGAATTCCACTATTTGCCATCCTAAATCATTGGTCTTTTTCAACCCTTGAAGAAGACCTCGGGTTTTTGCATCAACTTACCTTGCTACAAAATACTACATGCCTATCCTGATACATTCAGGACATATAGTCAATAACTCCTGCGCGTATTAAAATAGGATATCTCAAGTAGGACAAAAAAGGCAAAGTAGCACAATCCTATGAAAAGAAAAATCCACAAAGCCAAGAAACAAAAACAAGTTAGAATTCCACCAAGTAATGTTGAAAAGGACTGAAAAAAGGCTAGGCCCAATGTTGGTAACAATAATTTCATTCCTATGAGACCAAATAAAATATGAGGTAACACCAAAGAAGCATAAATTATATGGGCCCATTTTTGCAATGTTCATTAATATTGGTGTTGGTCATAATAATATTTTGTCTGTACAATTATTGCCTTTTTTTTCCCTATATTTTTCCATTCCCTAGTCCAGTTTGTTTGAGGGAGAAAAAGAGGACATGGAATAAAAGGGTGGGAGAATGAGAAATTTCTTCTCAAAACACTAAAAACCTTAGACACAGTTTGATAAATTCCGTTTCTGCGTTTTCTTGTTCCCAAAAACGGAGAAACATCCTAAAAAACATTTGATAAAGTTGTTCTGTTTCACCCGTTTCTAGAAACATAAATCAAAATTTATGACTATTTACAATTCTAGAAAACGACTTTGACGAAACAAGTCCATCTGAGAGGAAAAAAAGGTTGTCATGCCCTATAAATCTCTCAACTATTTAAACATCAAAAGAGACAACTGAACCCTCTCTCCCTTTTGGGCATCTAATGATACTATTGGGGTTTTTAGTGGCATTATGTCTACAAATCCATTTCGAGAAACAGGTTTATCAAACACCCAAAAATCCACTTTTGTTTCTGAAAACGTGGAAAGTTGTTTTTGCTTCTACTATTTCTAAACACAAAAACAGCATAAATGTTATCAAATGGTATCTTAGTTATTTGATGCGAGAGTTAACTTTTTCCACTCCATTTACTTCCAAAGTTTTACCAAAATTGTTAGGACTTCATGGAAAACTTGTTTTGTGTCTATTTCTCTCCTCCTCCTATTTCCACTTTTTCCCATTGAATTGTACCTCATTTCTTTTTCCTCTCTTTTGCATAAAAATAAACCCCACTAAAAATTAAATATTCTATTATTTCTTTTCTTTTCCTTTCAACCCAATCCACAATACATGAAACCCACTTCACAAGTTTTTCACCCCTTTTTATCCGTCAAACAAATAATACCTAAATGTTTCGCTAGATGACTTGCCGATATTACGGATAAAAATCGTCTGCAATTCCGATCTTGTGCAATACTATGCAATACCTCCTGTAGAGGTCGACATGTGGCGATGCTGATGTGGACGGCACAGATGAAGAGAGAGAAGTAGATGTTACTCAGATCAGTTTTAATTTGATCAAACCGAAATAATGATTACCCAACCCAACCCATACAGAGGGGTATTTTGAAATTGTGAAACCCTAAAAATTACTTTCCTCATCTTCTTTTCTTCCTCTTCTTCTTCTTCTTCTTCTTCTTCTTCTTCTTCTTCTTCTTCTTCTTCTTCTTCACTATTCTTGAAATAGTGAGCGAGATGCTGACGCGACGACAGCAGCGGCTGCCGCTGTTGGGGTTTTGCCGACAACGCACCCTTTTTCTTCTTGGACTCGTTCGTACGGTCGGAGAACATGACCATCAATATGAACCTGAACATGAAAATGAACCATCACCATCTGAGGTTCAACGGTCGCCGTTGCTGCTGACTTTTAGGCTGCATTTTATGGTGCCGGAGGTGGGCCCAGAGCGATTCCAACTCCTCTTCCGTTGTTGATTTCAGTCCATAGTTCTCCTAGGGGACTCCTCGATCTTGACCTCAACCTCCCCCTCCGCCGAAAATCGCTTAATACTGTGATTTTGGGAGCGTCACTGGTTCAGATCGGGCATTATTTGTATTTCCATTTCAAGTTCTTGCTCCTTTATTTTTTTCTAAGAAGGAAAAAAGAAAAATAGAGGAAAGGCTGAGACCGGAATTATCATGTAAATATGTGATTGGAACTTTTGTTTTCACCTCAAGCTGTTTTTTGTACCTAAGAAATCATGAATTTCTCTATGTTGTTCCTTGTTACAGCTACGGTTAAAAGTATTTTCCAAATTTTCCCTTGAATAGAGTATTTTATGTTCTCTCTTCATATCTTTTGTGATAATTTTCTTAATTTCTTTCTCTGTAATATTTCAAATCTTCCAAATTTGGCTACCGGCGTTACCACAATTGATCACCAGGACCAACGCCATCATCAGCAGTACCACCGCCTCGATGTAACAGATCAAGGTTTAAAGGCGAGGGAGGTACCATCGGTGCTGGAGAAAACCCTTCCCGGGTCGAAGACTCAACGGTGCTGCTCTGGCTAGGACTCTGATGGTTGTTGTTGTTGTTGTTGTTTGTGGTGTTGTTGCCCTCAGAAGTTAAAGGGAGTGAAGCAAAAGAAGAGAGAACAGAGAGTGAAGAAGAAGAATAGAAGAGGAAAGTAATTTTTAGGGTTTCACGATTTTAAAATACCACTTTGTAAATTGGGTTGGTTCATCATCATTTTGGTTCAATTCGGTTTAATGGGACATAGATCGGTCTGAGTGGCATCCACTTCTCTCTCTTCATCTGGGTGGTTCACGTCAACATCGCCAAATGTCACATTCTGTGAAGGGTATTGTATAGTATTGGATAAGATTGGAATTGCAGATGATTTTTATCCCATTATTACTACTTTTATGACCAGAGGCTGAGATTGAAGAGGACGATCAATGACGAGAGATAAACTTTTAACCCATATGCAGTACACGAACAAAAATGCAATTCAATCAGTTGACCATATTGAGTTAAGATTTCTTGCAGTTGTGGAAGACTTAAGATTTCCAAAGGTGAAATCTGACAATGGCCAAGAAAAGAGGTGTTGAGCCCCACATAATTTCATCCTTAGCTCTTGTCACTCTTCCCAATCTATGGTTTCTATTCTATTAATACTGTGGGAATTGAATCGGTTGACGTCACGGGAAGCCCAAGTTCTCAATCACCATTTCCCTAACGGAATTATCAAATTTATTACTTCCAATAACCATTCCATGAAAACAGAGATCTCAATTTCCTTACCAACTACAGTACTACACAGTCTCTACAGTCATAAGAAGAAGCCATGGATGCTTTGTGGGATTTGGAAGACAAATTGAAGCTATCGACCCAAGGAGCAATACTTGTTTTTCTCTGCATTGCTTTCTCTGTTATTAGACTCTGCACAATTGTGCTGAAGAAGAAGAAGAAGAAGAAGAGGGTGCAGGGGAAGAAGAGAGTTTTGTATGAAGAAGAAGCAACAAACACAAACAGGTCTGAGGCAAGTTGCAGCTGGGGTTCGATTAAGAAGGCATTGATGGGTTCGCTGCGGTGGAGTGGGGCGAGTAAGGTGGGGTTGGAGGAAATGCAAGCCTTAAATTGGCAAGAGGACAACCCTGCTTTGGTCGGAGGATCGAAGGGAGGTGAGTTTGGGAGGCAGAGTCACAATTCAGAGTCGCCAGTGTGGCAAAGGCCAATTCTGATGGGTGAGAAGTGTGAGCTGCCCATGTTCAGTGGCCTCATCTGCTACGACGAGCGAGGACACCCAATTCATCAGATTCAGCACCAAGTGAGCTTCTTTCACTCTTTTTAATGTCAAACTCATCAATGAAACCAGAAGCGATCCAATTTCATGATAACAAGAAGGTTGTGTCCACCTTCCTGATGCCTCAATCCAGAGTTCAGAGTCTTCAGATCCAATAGCCATTTGGGTCCAATTACTATCCTGGCTTGTCTTGCGAGGTGCTTGGTATAGACACCATTTTGGTTTATGGGTTGAATTAATCTTATCTTGTTTGATTCATGAGTGTTCAACTAAGATTGTCAATATTTAGACCTGCAATATCCCCGCACAAGCAAGTATAGATGGCTCTTAGTTGGAATTAGCTCGTCCCAAATAACAGGTCTAGTGGTCTTTCAGCTTAAGGGAAAGCTCCAAACTGAATAGGCAAATTTTATGGTCACTGCTTTCTGGGTTCAACATGGCAACTATCCCAGGTTAAAATTTCCCTCCTGCCCCCAGCCACCCCAAAAAAAGTTGGAAGATCCGAGCTACCCGTCCCTCATTTCTAAGACCCATCGCATCCCCATTAATGCCATAGCAAAGGAATACCTCCTCTTTCTAGTTTTGAGCATTTCATATTTAAGCTTTAAGCCTTTAATCAACCTGCAAATGGACTTCTCTGATGTGCTGATCCATTCGACATAGACTATTAGTGTGTTGAGTTTCTGAGGTTAACGAAACCAGCCAACACCCATTGGATCAGTCAATCAATGCACCCCTCTGCAATCTTGCCATCATCAAGTTTCCATTAGAAAGACATCTTTGAGCCAAAATCACTGGCGAATGCAAGAAATTCTTATGGATCCAGCCAAAAAACTGACCAAATAGTTTACTCCGCCTCTTCACCCTCATGATAAAAAGCACGGAACTTCAATTCAAGACAAAAGCTGGTCTCATAAAACTAGGTTTGTGAAAACTTCTTTCTCAAACATACAGGATGTGGTGGTAGCATATCTCTGCTTTACACAAGGTAGAATATTCTAAACACCAAATATATTGCAGCCTTGACTTGAAAGAGTTGGTTTAACAGTGCTTTTCCTTTGTTGTGCAGGAAAAACCAAAAGCTGCTGTGACTCTTAAAGGACCTTCTGTGATTTCTCTCTGTTTCTGCATTTCTCCTAATTACCAAAGAAAAGGAAAAGGAAGAAAAAAAAGACAAGAGAAAAGGAGCAAACGAGAAGAGAAATTAGTTTCTGAAGTTGTTCCAAATTTAGTTCTTCCACTATGGGAATTTTGATGTGAACATTACAGCATCGGCTTAATGAATCAATTTCCCATTAGCAACCCAATGGCAAAAACTCACTTCATAAAAACAGAGAACCACCATGATTACCACGGAGAAAAAAAAATGAACACAGGATCCAATCTTACCATGTATTATCAATTGATTGATCTTTTAGTGGGGAAGGGGGAAAGAGGGGTTGGAATCAGAATCCACCATGTAGATGAATGCAGCATCAGTTTACAGTGCCATCAAGGTACCTCTACACTAACACACGACGCCACACTTTGCACTAGTCTGTGCAGATGCCTAATTGAAGAGCTGGCTTCTTGATGAGACTTAGCCACTAAGTTGTGGTGTTGGAGCTCATTAAGAAGACACTGAACTTACCCTTCTTTTCTTCTCAGAGATGATGAAGAAAATATCAATAATAAGCAAACACAAATCTACAATCAAGGGTTAAAAAGCCCCAGAGGTGACAAACAGCAGCACAGAAAGATAACCTTTTTCATGGATTCTCAGGAATCAAGCCATCCCTCATAAAGTTCTGGACAAACCAAATGGTCTTCTAATTTTCAGGTGCCAATTATATGACATTGTTATCTAAAGACCACAAGGATGACCTGGACTTTCTCATAGCTGCAATCAGAGAACAAATGGCTTGTCACCATCTGTTGCTGACAAAAAGTACACTTTGAGCTCAATAAAACCCAGAATCTAACAAACGGAGGTTTCAAACCCTCATTGAGTGTATACTAACGGAGGAAATTTTTTAGGGATTGAATCTAGGAGTTTTGAACGGTCAGTTCGGTCCGGACTTGGTCAGGTTTTTTCGGTTTTTGCAATACCAAGTCAGACTGAAACTAGACCGATAAGGTGTTGGGTATACAAAAACCAAACTGAAACTGATAACTATCAGTCTGGTCAGTTTTGGTCCATCATCATTTTCTTTTAATGGTCTCTTGTCAGTCCCTTACCGGTCTCAGTTTTACATATATAAAAAATGAAAGAGTTTGAGTTTGAATGGGTTTTCTCGCTTAATATCATATGTGAGTTCCCTATTGTATTTATAATAGAATGGATATACAACGTAAGTGGATGTACCACTCAAGAGCTGTTACAAGTTGTTACGTACAGAAGACTAAATGGAAAACATTAGGAGCGCCTATGGCTCAATGTGGTTACGGAGGTTGCTTGACTAAGTCTTTGGTTATCTAGACTTGATGAGGGGGACTGCTGATGTGTGCTATTAAAAAAGAAAAGCTGTACCCAAAAAAAAAAATTCTATAGATTTATCGGGTTTTAATTTGTTTTTCTAGCTTTGGTCCAAATGGTTGGTCCGGTCCATTGTGGTCTCCTAAAAAAAAAACCAATACCAAACCTATAAGGAGTTCGGTCTGTCAATTCCATCGTGTCGGTCTCATTTTTGACACCCTTAAGTGAATGTAAGGAATGTCGAAAACAAGTTGTCCAAAAACCTTGATGGTTCTCCCATTGATTACCAAAGCCCAGCCCTCAAATTAAAAAAAAAAAACCTTGATGGTTCTCTCTATCGTCAAAGAAGCTCTGTTTCATGCTTTTGGGTGAAAACTCTCCCAAAATACATTTATTGTAACAAGTAGGAACTCACCCCATTTTTATCTCCCAAATTGAGCTTTCCCACAGATTTGATACATAATGTAGTGAATTCCTGACATGTCTTCCTAAACAGTATAGTATCCATGTAAATTATAGTACCATATTTGAATATAGTATAGTGCACTCCTGAAGTGCCATGTATTATGGTAGAGAGGTACAGAAGAAATCAGTAAACAAACAATGTACAATTTTTTGACTGGGAAATTACTTGATGCTGTGTAGTTCTAACTAAAAACAAGACTTAGTGGTCTAGATTGTGTTCTACTTCCTTAGGATGATGATTGAGAGCTGACTTGGGAGTTTCCCCAATTCAGGATAAGCTCCAAGAAAGTCATTTTTATGGCCATATATTCAACGGAGGCCTTGGAATGCACCAGTAAAGAGGAGTGATCAGATTCAGATGGAAGGAGCTAAAAGAGCTAGAGGCAGGCCTAAAATGACTATAGGAGGAGTAGTAAGGAAAGAATGCAACATTTCGGGCTTGACTCTAGTATGACCTCAAATAGAGCTGTTCGGAGGGCAAGGATTCATGTACCGACCCTATTTAGGTGGGGATGTTTCATTTTTTTTTTTTTTTTTCAGGGATCCATGTAACCAACCCCATTTAGTTGGGGATAAGACTGAGTTGTTGTTCCATGGGATGATGATGCATAGGACCAACAACCAAGAAAAAGTAGATGGATACCTCCCCACCCTCACCCTCACCCTCACCCTCACCCCCAACCTTCTCTCTCTAATATGCCTGTGCAAGCATGCAGAAGACTAAGGAGAATTTAAACAGATCAGACAATGTCTCTGTCAGTAGTATTTGGGTGCACTTACTAACTGTAGACATATACATACATGCCTTTCTGATGTATGCTCTGTTAGTCCCAAAAATTACATCACGCGGGATGTTTGCTTCTGACACTTGCTAAAAAAAAAAACCATCTCAAGCAAGCGAAGAACCCAAAATTCCAGACACAAGCCCTTCCAAATTACAGAAATGTCAACAGAAGCAAGACAAGCCATGCTTCTGAACATATCATTTCTTTTTTCTGAAATGTTAAACAGTCCCATGAATGTATGCATAGTAAAGTCTCTACTTGTCCTTTCTTTACTCTTACCTTCAACTTTTGTCCTCATACCTTTCAAACATTTCAAAGTTTTGGTTCACATCTCAAATTATTGGTTCACATTGTATAAGGCTAGAGCAGAAAGAACTAAACAGTTATGGAATCACCATAAGTATCCATTTAATTGCATAAAAGTCTTTCTGTTTGAAATTCAACATATCATACAGGTTTGTCATGGCAGTTACAAGATCCAATTTCAAACTTACACCATGCAAATGACAATACAAGGAACCTCCACATAAAATAAAAATGGAAGGATTACTTAATTTTAAAAAATTACACCTGAAATGAATCGTTTACCTCAATATTTGGGAAAACTCATTCATGCAAACGATGTTATCAAGGATTCTCTTAAGTCTTCTCTGGACGTTTTGCTGTAGTAGCAGTACAAAACCAATTGCACTGCCCCCAGGACAGATCCAATCCCATTTGGCACCTGAAATCCATTCAGAAGTGAAATCAACAAAAAACCATTAGAAGAAAAGTATGATAGTAACCTCATAAAAAGCAACAAATGAAGGAAAACCTAAATTTGGATCTACAGGATGCTTACATAAATGAAAGCATCACACTTTAACATTCCGTAGGCAAAGAAAGAGATGCTCATCAAGAAGGTTGAAAGTGACAGATAAAATGGCATGAACTCTACACTCTTCGTTCGGATCACCAAATTCTAGCAACAAAAATATATTTGTATAAGACAGGAGCAAAAAATGTTAATTCTGGGAATTAGCTTGAATACATGACTAGGATTTCATAGATATATAGAAAGCAAACCAGAGGTGTTGTTTTAGATAGACGTACAACTATAAACAATGGGGAAGCAAACATGGATATGAGAGAAGCAACACTCAAGTATCCAACAAAGATCTGCCGCATAGGAGAACCAAGTACACTCAAGCTCATATATACAATTAGTGCAAATATGCTTAAAACTGCCAGCAATAATCCCAGCATCTTCATCTGTTAGCAACATCCAAGGATTATATGAATAACAGCTCTTCATAATACTAAATAGAATTATAGACATCAGAACTAAATGTGCAGATAAATCTTAGAGAAGGAGAAGTATTACCTTCTTTTTTTTCTCAGCATATAAAATAAAGATGAATATGTATGTTAACTGGAAAACAGCCCCTATGGAATTGACTGTTGCAACCAATATAATACCAGGTGTTACAATGGGCATTCCATACCAGAGGCAGATCAAGCAGTTCATTAGGGCATAAATGTACGGCAACCCCGAGAACTCTTCTGTTGACCGGTTTCTTGTAATTCTTCTAAATGTGGGTCTGTGAAAGAAGACAGTAAGTATTATAGCTCATTTATAGAGGTATATTTTTCTAATCTTTTGAATCCTCATAAGATGAAAATAGACAGGTGGGTTTAAAACTTACATAGGTGAGAGAAACAACACAAAAGCAAAAACATTCCCTGCAACCAACAAATAAGCATTAAAAAAAGCCTTTCCCTAAGCATATAACAGCCAAGTCAATAATCAGTGTCTTGAAAGCAACAAAGAAGCCAGGAGAAATTTTATGGTGAGGAGTCTCAAACAAGAAGCTTTTAGGGGTGCTTCCTTCTTGATGGGCTTTCAGTAATTATCTTAAAGGAGCTTCCTGCCCTGCATTTCTTTATAGTTCACAATGCATCAAAAGTGCTCACTTTACACAAAATCAGAAGTGACCCTCCTCCGCTTAAGTAAATCAATGAAAAGGATCCCACCATTCAACAAATTTTGAGCAACCAAAATCAAATTTTTGTTTTCTTCAAAATCAGATTACCCACTTCCCAACCCGTGTTGGGTCATCTTCTTCTTCCAGGCTCTCCACCACTGTTTCTCTCTTTTTGGTTTTGGGGGGCTGTTCGATCTATTTTTGAGAAGACAGAGTGCCCGAAACAGCACATGCTATACCAAAATACTATCAGAAACGCAATATGCTCTTATAATTCTTTGAAAACATTTCTAAAACGAACTAATTAATGCCAAAACTAAAGAATCAGCGTTCTAAAGGTCTAATGGGATACCAAATTGCAGTAGAAATCATGGGTTTTCTTCCAAGAACATTAGCGAGTAACAAAGTAAAACAAATTACGCTTTCAGCAATCAAACAACTAATCGAGAGAGACAAAGCATTAGAATGGTACCGGCGATTCCAGCTCCATAGCTGAAAAATGAATATGTGGAAACAAGTCCAGAAGAAATCATCAGTCGCTTCAACAGCTTCTAACAAAGAACCAAATCTCAATGATACCACAGAATCAAGTCGAAATTTGCTCTCTTTCTCTCTCGTTTACAAAATGCGAGTAATAAAAAGGCAAAGGGAATACGTTAATTGGCGCTTTCCGTGTTCTTGCTTCCGAAAGCAACTGAAAATATAAAACTCGCCTCCTTCGATGTTTATCAAGCCACACACCGCACACCCCACGCCCCTCTTGTGATCAATTCCTTGACGATTTTAGAAAATTTTGAAGAGCAATGATTCACTTTTGCCAAAAAAGGACAATAATTTATCAATTTTTTCTTTCGACACCCACTACAGCTGGGGAATCAAAAATGTTGGGATGTTCATATGGGCCCTGTTTCGTAATTCTAATTGGTCCTATATCTTCTATGACAAAGTATATTAAAAAGATACCCTTTAGATGCCCTGTTTCTTCCGTGGTTCATTCTGATTCAATCAGAATCGGCAGAATCGTGTGAACTGTAAACCCCTAAAAATTCAGGATTTAATCCGTTTTCAATCCCTGAAAACGTGGTTGCTTCTCGTTTTGGCGCAACGGTCATATCTATTACTGACTGTTCTTCAATGCAAGGCTGGAATGATAAAATCTTTTATCTTTCTGGTTTGTCAATCGGTTTGTTTTCAGTTATTTGGTTCGGTTCATGATATAAAATGCATAAATCAGAATATATTCGGTTTTGTATTCTTTGCCTTATTTTTGTTAAATGGAAAAAATAAACCTTAAAAGTGGGGATGTAAATAGATAGTCAAAATTTGAATTTGAATTCAAATTTGCGTTCATATCGGTTAAGGGGTATCCGATTTAAAATCCAAATTATCCAAAAAATAATTATTCTATCCAACTAAATAATTAATTAATGATTTTGAGGGTTTTTGAAGTTTAAACAGGCTATAGAATGAGGAAAATAATTGAAACAACTTTGAAAGATGGATTAAGAGCAAATTATATTCATTGGGAGAGGAAAGTCCGGATTACACAAGTCCAAGAGTAGACAGATGGTTGAAAATCCAAATTTGATCTACATCCGTATCCGTTTAGGGTTCTGTATCCAGATAAAAAATATCCAAATCTAGACACATCCAATCCAAATTCAATCTGTATCTAACATGTTTACATTCCTACCTAAAAGGCTGTGTGACTATTGCACCTAGACACATAGGGAATTAAAACAGAAAAAGACATCAATTAATTGGAAAGATAATTTAAAACATTAATGTTTGAGCTGGTGCTCAAAATTTGAGTTAGTGGGAGAGGGAGGCAACCCATGTTGATGCTTCTATATGCACTCCCCTTGGCTCCATGTTGGTATAGGGGTCATGTTGGCTTTTATAAATCTTTTACATCATTAAATTTAGGTCATATTTTAGGTGTTCAGGCCAACTTTCTACATGTTCTTTGAACAAAAAAAAAAACTTTTTTTGTTAGGACCATAATCAATTTTTTTTGTTAGGACCATAATCAATCAAGCTTTTTTCCAACATATAAAATAAATAGAGTTTATCATCCATGTTGATTGAAATAGTAAAAAATAATTAGAAAAATAATCGTAAAAAGTAGTGTGGTCCTATGCCAAGACACATGGGAAGACGAAATGACCACTTTACCCCACATGAAAGGCAAAAATCTTGCTGTTGTTGATTCTTCTACATGCACTCCCATTGGTTCATATATTGGTGAAAAGCCATGTTACATTTTACAAAACCCTTTTCTAAAATAATATAATATTATTCAATTCGAAAATAAGTAATTCGATTTGAATGAATAATTTTAATCATGAAACTAAAATCGAATCAAGAAAATATTTCAAGTTTTGAAACCAAAACCAAACGGATTTACATCGCTGCACCAATTCAAATTGTAGCTAGAAATAAACTATTGTGATTCCATGGGCCTCCTCAATTAAGATCACTTCTGAAAACCGTCGAGTTGGAATATGAGGTGGAAATCATCGGTAACCTATCCCAATCAAATGGTTGTCACTTGTCACATATTGCTCCTGAGGTACGACGGTATGAGGTGGTCCAACTGAACAATCGCTTTCCATAATGAGATCGTAGCAAGAAACTGCATTAGTCACACCCCATGGTCACTATTCTCGGTACCACCACCATGTCATTATTATTAAGTTTTACAAAAAGTCATTATTATTAGGGGAAAATAAACGTTTCTGATGCTTTTTTTTTCCTAAACTTTTAGTAGGCAAAAAGTTTATTGAACATCGAAAAGATAAAGCTGAAATACAAGATTTAGAAGATCTTTCGGAAACATGGATTTTCAAAAACTCGGATGAGGATGAGGATGAGGATGAGGATGACGATGACGATGATGATGACGATAATAATAATTGACTGCCTAATTTGAAATAGAGTGGACGACAACATTGAAAAATCTAGAAATATGATTAAAGAATAGAAATAAAAACATATAAAAGACTTGAACATAAGAAACTATGATATGTGGAAATCTCAAACAATCTCAACTAGACATCTAGTAAAGAACTAGGTAGTTAGAATGACATACAACATGCCTAAGGCCAGTTTGGAGAGCAGCCTCATTTAGGAATCTGTGTTTTGTGCACTCTCTTTACCTCATGTTCGAAATCCCTTCCAATGAGGCGTACATGAATCAGGGATCGTGGGAGTATTTGAACAATAGAGGTTATATACTAATCTTGGTACTCAAATTTTGGCTTAGTAAGAAATGGAAATATGATTACATTTCATTGTATGAGAATAATCTTTTATGGTTGGACCATTTTCTTTCAATTAAAATATTTTGATCGATCTATGGGTCATTTTAATCATTTTATTAGCAAATATTAATGAGTGTATCAATCAGTGTGGTTTTGGTTGTATTGATTTTATTCATAATCACTTCAAATTATAATTGACTTGTTACTTTAGATTTTGCTCAGTTTGGCCTACACCAACTGATAAGAGGGTGAAAACTAGAGAGGTGTTCCCGTGGGGAAATCTCCAATGCTTAAATCAGTAAAGACTTTCACAATGGAGAATAAAGGAAAATTGACTAGAGCTGATTAAGGGTGGTAGAGTTGTACGCATGGATTTAGGGATGGTATCGGTATCAGATCGACACGTATTGGTCAATTTTGCCTTGCTTTTTTAAAAAAGTAATTTTTTTTTTACTGTTTTACCCCTGAAACGATGCAGATAAGCAATCTAGATCAGGGATTAATCTCAGGTGCTCAGTCGATACCAATCCAATATATTCAATACGATTCCAATACTTGAAACTATGGTTATAAATGATTGCGATTATAGATTCGGGCCTTCTTTTCCTTTAGGCTGTTTTTGGTAGCCAAGAGAAGAAAAGAAAAAATACATTTTTTGTACTTTTTTTCTTGGGTGAAGAATTTTTCTTTGCACTTGGTATGTCTTCACCCAAAAGAATATTCTACTTTTTAAATTCAAAATTCCCCTTGGGGATTGTGAAGTTTTATTTTCTTCTCCCAAAAAAAATATTATAAAAAACACAAGAAAACATGAGAAAATTTGAGAACACAATAATAAGATAAAAAATAAATTATTACTCAATGATTTCCTATGTGTCTATCTCTCTCCTAAAATTCAAAATTTTTTGAATTTTTTTATTTTATTTTCTTTTCTTCTCTTGGTAACCAAACATGCATGTCATTTTTATTTTCTCATCATTTCATTTATTTTATTTTATTTTCTTTTCTATTATAGATTTTTCTTTCTTTTCTTTTATTCTCTTGGCTACCAAACATAGCCTTAATATTAGCTAACCTTCATACAAGGAGATGAACCGTTCATCATTACGATAGGTGTCAATTAGAAATGCAATGATGTATGAAGATTGGTGTACTGATCCTTGTCTCTGTACACATGGATTTGTCGGTTATTGAAGGGCTGGTCCTATCCCATGACTTTGACATTTATTAAGAAAAAAAAGTGACAGGCTTACTATAACCAATATTTACTAATAATGATTAATCCTAATTAAAAATAAGAAACTACAACTTGCTTATCTGCTTGGAACGATGGCCATGATTTGACCATGATTTGAGATAAGATGATTTCCACCTCACCATTGTTGTCCGGGCTATCTTAATAGATCTTTGTCCTTCTCACATTAATCTCTTGTACGACCGTTAACCATTCAAATACCTTACATTTTGTTTATAGTTTATTTTTCTTCCTAGGCAAGAGAAACTATGATTTAAAGAGACTAGTTGAGTACTTGAATTTATATTTCCAAAAAAAAATAAAAGAAAAATTAATTCTATATGGGGGCATGTGCCTCTCCACCAGGGTGTGGGCGAATGAGACTATATGCAAGCATCAACTAAGGGTATGACGATCGTTTTGCATTGAGGCAACTGGCCCGCAAATAACACTCCCCCTAAAAGGTATTTTGATAGGTGCGTAAGAAGCAACTCTCATTATGTCTTTTAAGTCTTGCACACACCTACTTATCTTGCGTTTCTACATACATTCTTATCCCAAAGCTTAATTAATTCTCCTAAACTTAGAAAAATATTATTTATACTATATTTTTCTAAAACTACATTGGTACGTTTCTTGGAGTGCATTCCAAGAAAGCAAGCCAATGCACTGGACTCCTGTAACTATAAGGTCTAAGAGGAACAAATGTACACATCCTTATCTCATGCATCGAATGAGAGACTATTTATAAGTTTTGAATTAGTGGCTAACATGTTGAGATAGTGCGACTTAATCATTGTGCCACAAACTTGCCACATTAAATATTAAGTTTTTTTTTTCTAGATTTTCCTAATATTAGGAAAATATTAATATTTTTATAAGATCGCGTTTGGTATGTATCCTTGTAATGCATTCCAAAAAATCATACTAAACACCGATAATTTCAAAAAATCCACAAGAAGATTTGATACACCTTTAGAGGATAGGTGTATATTTTATTCTCTTTGACTACAGTTTAGATTTTTTTTTTTTTTCGTGGAATAATCTCGTTTAGAGTTGAAGGGATGAGCTGTGAATGACCCATTAAATTATGTGAGATTGAAGAGATAAGGATGAGCCTTACCATAAAAAAAAAATTTAAAAGTAGAAGAAGAGATAAGGATGACAAATATAAATAAAATAAATAGTGGTTCAAACGTTTAAGATCATGAGAGGATTGTCTAAGGCTGGGTTTAAAGTAACTTCTTTGAATGCATTATCGGCCTAGAAAACATTTGGAAAATGGATATCAAACACAGTTAAGTATGTTTAGGGGTATCAAACGGTGTAATTTGGGTTATTTGGTTTAGTTTTGGTTAGGTTTTGATTCGGTTTATATTTTAATAAGATAAAACCAAAATCACACCGGATAAGAATAAAGTAAAATCATAATCGTTTTTATTCGATTTCGATTTTTAGCGGTTTCTAATCGATTTTTGTTATTCGATTCACAATCGGTTTACATGCGGTTCCAATTTGATTGGAACTTGAAAATGATTCTCTTTTGAACCAGGTTTTTTTTTTTCTTTATCTTTTGGGGAAAAAAAAAAAAAAGGGGGGGTACCAAAGGCACCAAAATTCAGTTGGTTTAAATAAATTTTCAATTAAAATTCCTCTTTTAATATTAAGATTATTGAAACACAAAACCAATTGCATGGTACAGTAGAACTAATGAGAGGGTCCTAACCTCAAAATTTATAGTATATACCCATGTAATAATTAAATATGCACATTCCATATCTATATTTTCAAATTCATCAACTAATAGGTATTAAGTAGAAACTAAACTAAATGTCAAGATATATGATCCACCAATAATACTAATGGGGGAAACTATAAATAAATAATTAAAAAAAAAAACACATAAATTCAATATTTAAGCTAATAGAATCAAGTTCGTGAACACATGGAGTTGACTAGCGTGCCTTGTCAAATATATCTGCAAAAGGGAAACCTTGTGTTTAGAATATTTATTTGGAATTAAAGGAATAAAAAATAAATATAACACACGTAGCCCATAATTTACCTAATCAATCAATAAATGTGGTGATGGTGCCAAAGCTTGAGCAGGTGTAGAGGATGTTGAAAACACATCTCCTGAAGCTTCAAATAATTCCTCAACATCCTGATCTGCATCCATATCATCTACATAAAAAATAAAAAATACTTAGTCTAAGAGTATCCATGCCCAAGAAATTTAATTTAAGATTGAAAAATAAAACTTTACCTCCATAATTCACATCATACATCCAATCACGCAAGCAAACCAAAGCCTCAACGTTCTTTGGGAGCAATTTACTTCGGTATTTGTCAATCACCCTACCCCATGCACTAAATGTTGACTTTGATGCAACTGTGGACACAGGAATCGCCAATATATCACGGGCTAGACGAGACAGATCAAGAAATTGACCATCACATCCCTTCCAATATGCTAAAACATCATATTCTTTGATCGACGGTTTTCTTGGCTCTGCAAGATACTGGTCCAATTCAGACTTGTCATTAATGCTAGGATTCTTCCTTTTCGTCCATTTAGTAAATGGATCCTCAACCCCCTCATCATCACAAGTTAAAGGCGACCACTGCTCTTTTGGCATGCTTTTGTATTCATTATAAAGTCGGCGCAAAGCTGATCTCACACGGTCAATAGCCTCATCGATTAGTTTTTTATCATCACCATAGATCTCCTCATATGCCCATTCAATAATTTCTAACTTAAAGCAGGGATCAAAAATAGCTGCAACCGATAAAATTAATGAATAATTCTCCCAATATTTATTGAACTTCTCTCTCATGGCACATACCATGTTCAGCATAAAATCTCTCCCAAACAAAGAGCCATCATTTAAAATCATATGAATACAAACCACATTTTGAACATATAAGTTGGAAGTTGAATACTTGGAACCGGATAACTCCTTCGTGATGTCATAAAAAGGCTTCAAAAAAATTGTAATTTTTTCAATCTTTGCCCACTCCTCCTTAGTAGGGCAATCTCTGTAGTTTGATTCCAAGTTCTCAAAATTGTCAAAAGCTTTACGATAGAACAAAACATCATCTAGCATTTGAAACGTTGAGTTCCACCTTGTACTAACATCTCCATGCAAGCCTCTCTTGGTAGTCAAACCCATTTGCTTACAATTTTCGGCGAACCTCACCTTCCTTGCTTGTGAACTTTTTACAAACTTTACACTGTCTCTTACCTTTTGAACTGTTTTATCAATCAGTTTGATACCATTTTGTACAATGAGGTTTAAGATATGTGCACAACAACGAACATGAAAAAATTCCCCCTTACACACCAGTGCACCTTTTGAATTTAGATTTGTTCTTAAGTGATAAACAAATACATCATTTGCACTTGCAATATCAACTGTGCAAGAATACAATCTCCCTTCGATTCCCCACTCAGTCAATATCTTGCCAACTGTCTCACAAATATATGCACCAGTGTGTGGAGGAGTCAAGACAGTAAATTTTATTAATCTTTTATGGAAAACCCATGACTTATCAATATAGTGGGTTGTAAGAGTCATATAGCCATCATTGGAGATAGAAGTCCACAAATCAGTGGTCACTGAAATCCTCCTAGCAGAATTTTTGATTACCTCTCTGATATTGTTCTTCTCCTTCTTAAACACTCGTTGAATATCACTTAATAGTGTGTTTCTACCAATGGGACTGTACTCAAAAAAAATATATATATATATATATATAACATCAATTTCCTGAATTCTTCATACTCCACAAATTTTAAAGGGAGTTCATTTTTGACAATTAGAGTCAAAATCATCTCACGAACAACTTCAGGATCAATCTTTAACTCACTCATATTTAACTTTCCACTAGGTGATTGTAAAAACATCTGCTTTATGTCTAAGTTTTCACGTTTAGGACATCTTTTCATGTGATTGTTCAAACTAGAGGTCCCATTTTTATTAGAGTCAGCCATGAATAATGCTCCACATTTAGTGCATTGAGCTCTAGGCTTTCCATCTGAAGAGTCTTTCGCATCTGCTTCCTTAAACCACTTACTGGTCCAACAGGCTGCCGTCTTAGCCTTACGTTTTTTCTTAGAAAGGGTAGTATTTTCATTTTTAGCCTCTAACCCAGGCACATATTCTGTTGAGGAGGGTTTTGGTAACAAAGTACTATCATTTGAATTTTTTTATCTCAATTTATGACCTTTCCATCTTACCAGTGTAGAGAAACTAAAGCACCTAAAAATTTTTTTTAATCAAACATAAAATAAAACAAAATAATATTTCTAACATATGAGAAGTAAATTAACAAATTTATTTTTACAGAATGTCTTGCGATTGCCGGTTAAGAAACTCAAATAATTAATAAATTAACAAGATGAAATGAAATTCAAATAATTAAAAAATTAACAAGATGAAAGAAAACATCCTAGAACTGGAAGTACAAATAATTAACGTGCACATACCTTGACTCCAAACCTCAAGTGGGGTAACCAACCAATTGCATGCAAGAATAATTTAACGCACCCCCACCAAACTAATATGGCCACTTCCATTGTCGAAAATTTCAATTATAATTCCCTTAAGATATAATATGATATAATGGCACTGACATAAAATAACCCATGCTAATAAGTCATAAACTAAGTCATTAAAACACTTGTTGCTTCTTAAGGTAATGCAACTAAAAAATCCTTTTACCGAAAAAAAAAAAGAAGAAGAAAAAAACTAGTAAAAAACCAATTGATGATTATAAACCACATCACAATTTCAAGCTTCTTCAATGACAGCAGTGTAAACGAATGCTTACCACATGTTGCAAAGCCCAGTAAGGCAGCAACTCCACCATACATGATACACCACCCAAACTCTCTCTCTCATGTTCAATACGCATGAGGAAATTAAACACCAGAAGGTCTCTCTCTCTCCTTGGCAATTACAATCACACATTCACACCACTCCGTCATTAATGCTATTAAACCCTCTCTATGCGCTTTGCAATTACTCCTCACTATTAATCTTGCTGCTTCCCTTTCTCTCCATCTCTCCAACCTCTCTCTCTCTCTCCTCTTTTAAGGTTCTATTCTTTTCAACCCATTAGAGGTAGTAAGCAACACAATCATACACATATGCAACCCATTACCGAAATAGAATATATCTCAATCAATATAGTCTAACATCCTATTACAGATTTACAACAATAACATTATAACAATCTCCGTTAATACATAGAAGAATTCATACATTTCCACTGTTCCACATATCAAGCAAAAGAGCAAAGAACTAAGAAGCAAAAAGAATCAATTGGAAGCAAAAGTGCAAAACAGAGCTATTGGAACTTGCAAGCTACAGAATAAACTAAATCTGACCTGTTCAAAGAAAGATAGATAAATAGGAAGAGCAACCGAACAAGAGTTGCTTTGCTTCTAATGGAGGCTTCCAAGACCCACGTAACAGCTTGGAGCTTTCAAAATCAAGACTGTAATGGGTTCACTGTTTAAAATGATCAGATATTAGAGAGATAGGTTACCTTGTAACGTGTTATACTCTCAATCTGTCTCTACAGCCGCTATATATAGATGTAATATGAAAGAAGCCTTGTCGGCATAGAATTAGAAGATCATAGTTAGTGTGAAACTGTGAATCCTACAGCTACTAAGAATTCTAAAGATACTAAACTTCCTAAAAGAGTCAAGACAATAATATACTTCTATTTTGTTAAGGATAGTATATTTTTTATTTAAATGACTATAAATATGATACCTAATTAATTAAGATCCTATAAATTAAGAACTTAAGAAGTGCGATTGTATGGTAGTGAAGGTGCCAGTTAACCATCGGTTTTTCGGTTATGAACCTCACCGAACCGAAAATATGCCTATAAAAACAAAACTGAATTATTTTCCTACGGTGCGGTTCGGTCTGGTTATAATTGGTAGGTTTTGATTCTGGTAAACGGTTTTGGTTATTATTTGACACCCCTAAGTATGTTTGTAATAGTAACCAGCTCTACTATTAACCACTTTATTTTTTTTTTTTTTGGGGGGTGGGGGGGGGTTAAAAAGGTTCTCTCCCACATAGTTTAAAGTCGGAAAGGTGAAGGAGGAATCCAATCATTACCTCTTCACAAAGGGGTTGAAATTTATAATGACATATGAGTACTCCAACTGTATGGTCAAATCACCAATGAGTATAAGGGAATCTTTTGGATTCGGCTCCTTTTCAATTCTTAATCGTTCAATTGTTGTTCAATCATTTCTATGCATGCAATACCTATACATTTTCTAAATTCAACAATTGTGGAATTTTTTGGAATTCAAACCAATTTAACCCCTCAAATGCTTCAAACTTTCACAACCGGCGAAATTTGAAAATGTGCTAGTGTCGTGTGCACAAAGAGAAGTAGACAAACATTGGGCGATAAAGAATTGAAGAAGAGCCAAATCCAGAATTTTCACTTGTATATGGGATGAGAGAAGTCTTTCTTCCAAGTTAAATTTGTCAAAAACATTCTTTTTGTTGTGTGAAAATCTTTTGCGATTGCCACAACTCTCTCTCCTCATCTTCTTAGCAGTAGCCATGATCTGTCAGATAGCATCCTTGCTAGATGGGAACGGAAGGGGAAGGTGTAAGTTTGAGCTCATGGAAGGTAAGAATTGTTGCTTCATCAAGAGAAAGCCCTCTTTTCAGCGTGCTAGTGCACCCAATGTTCATCAAACAGCTGAGAAACATTGGGAGGAGTGGAGCAGGCATATAACATTACATATTAGCTTATCGGGTCTATCGTCTACCACAAAAAGACATTATGTGATACCCTACTTTCTAAACCCAGTCTAATTTTTCGGTTGGTTCGATTTGGTCCTGTAGGACCTGAACCCGAGCGAGCCGAGGAAAGTACCTTATGGAACATGATGGCAAGGGTGACTCTAAACTCTGGTTGGCCATATGAGTTGGAGTTAGTACCCAGTGAGGTCCGCGTGCTCAAACCATGCATTTGTATATATCACGAGGTCATGTACGCACAACAAAAGTATGTAACCGTATTTTATACCAAGTACGCGTGTTAATCGATTACCAAGAGTGGAATGCGTGTCAAGACCGAGCCCCATCGAAATTCCTAATGATTCGGTTAAGTTTTGACCAATTGGTTTGTGGTCATGGATGGGTCGGACCCACTAGTGTGACCTACCACTCTGATCTTTAGATATTTGGACCCCACTATAAATAACATTTTTTACTTTCTTCACCCTCATTTGTTGTTTTTCACGGTGGGTGAGAAAAGTAAATAAGAGAGAGAAGGGAAGAAGAAGGAAGAAATGAGGAAGAAGATTATCGTTGTGCATCTTCGGGGTCAGATCTCTTGAATCTGACACTGGATTAGCGACCTCATCTCAAGATCTACGTTTTGAGGTGAGTAAAGACAATATTTCTTAAACCCTCATAAAACCCTAAGTGAAACCCTATGATTTGGGTAGGAATGCTTTAGATCTTATTAATCTCTCTTGGGAATGTAAATCTAAGGTTTAATAAAGGACTTACATGTTGTTTATAAAGGGTTTTGAGGAAGAACTTATAAGATTTGTGAAGCATTTGTTGATCTCTTGAGCTAAAGAGAAGATTTGAGGTTTTTGAAGTGTTCTTGAGCAAAGAGGTAAAACCCAAGCTTTGAACTTTGAATTGATCATAGATCTATGTTAGAATTGTCATGTGTGACCTTAGATTTGTGAAAAACGAGGTTGAATGAACCCCTTTTGGTTTCCCCAAGGTGGGATGAAGAATGGAAGAGAACAAAAAAAAAAAAAAATCTCAGTTTGAGTGGTGGGTGCCTGAAAATGGTCGGACCCACTAATCCAAAGCCCACCTATCCTAGTTGAGCTACTAGCTCAACCGATAAGCAAGACCTGTGGCCGCTTGGCCCATCTCTCCTGGCTCGTCTGTCTAGGCAGAGCTGCTAGCTCGACTGACGAGCAAGACTGGTGGGCACCTAGCCCGCCACTCCTGGCTTGTCAGTCCAGACAAAGCCTATAGGTCTAATGGCAAGTAAGGACTGGTGGGTGCCTTACCCATCGGTTGACCTACCAATCAGATTTCTCGGGTTCCAATTAGGTCCAAATTTATCGAATAACATTCTCTAGTGAATCTAAATATATTGGAATTATCATACCTCATTAGTTTTGAGCATAAAGTGGAGATATATTAAACCCAACTCTTTTTATGATATATTGTACTATAAACTTGTGTCATCACCCGGATCTTCCTCGTACCAAGTGTGATCTTTGTACACAATTAAGTAAGTGGGAAGAGGATATTGATTTTATTTTAGAGTATTTTTACATCATTCCATTTTGGCTATAGACTAACTATGTCATCAATTCATTATTGTGTGTAGATTAGTCATTCACGTGTGCCATTGCATGCATTAACATGTGCATTATGAAATTCATTATGACTTGACATGCTATTATCTTTAACTATTAAATACTTATTCTTGCTTTGAGATATGAGATGGATGACTTTAAACTATCAAATATGTTGCATTGCTAGACTAGATGTCATAGTCGACTTGGACACGAAAATATATTAGTGGCCCGTGGAATGGGACGCGATGGCACTATACAGTCGTATTATTTCACATAGGAGCAGGGGTTTAGGTATTAGGTATATCACTGAGGAGAAGCCTGAGGTTGTATACAAATGGTGGCAGTTAAAAGTATATTCTGTTGATCATTAGGACTGTCGACAACTTTGGTGATATAACAAGAGAGCCGATCATACTGCTTTTAATTTAATGCAGAGCAAGACCCATTTTATTTTAATGTTGCTGAGAAACAACAATTTATTTTAATGCCACTGAGGAACAACAATTTACTTTAATGTCGCTGAAAAACAACAATTTACTTTTTTGGTACCCACGGCTGATCTTCTTCGATAACCCTATGAGCGTATCGCGGGATGGGGTTCGTGGTTCGTACCCAAAATATATACACACTGTGATTGCAAGTAGCACATAACTTATGACTTAGAATTGTTGTATAGGTGGACTAAGATAATAAAATGAACTGCATGCATATATGTTCATTTGTATTGTTATGCTTAATTGGTTTTTCTTTTCACTTACTGAGCTAGTGAGCTCATCCGACGTGCACACCATTTTTAGTTGATTTTGCAGGTTATCCGATTAAAAAGTTAAAGTCAGGGCCCACTGTAGAGTTTTCAGTTGAGAACTAGTGGGTCCTTGAAGATCTTGGGCACAAGGCCGAGTGCTCGTGCGATAGATGTATTACGGGTCAGCAACATTGATACCATACTGAGATTCTTTTTTATTATTTTGAAATATTTCCCCTTTTGTGCTTTAAATGTTTAAATTGTATTTCTTGTATGTATATCACGCCTACGGGCCCACATGTAAATGTATTATGTAATACAATTTGGGTATCAAGAGTATTGGGATATTTACAGCTAAATATATGTAAAACTTCCACTGAAAATACCGAAATTGCTTTGTTTAGTGTGTGTGTGTGTGTGTATGTTGTGTTGTGGTTATTGTATTAGATGATCCTGACATGTTTGAATTAACAGGAGTTAACTCGGTCACCGGTTCGATTCTGTGTGAATGGGGTGTGACAGATGACCACGCAGTAAAAGCAAACTTTTCATTCATATCCGTCTTGGTTGACACTGAAACTAACTAATTGTATTCGACAAGATTGGACCATTTTGTCTCTCAAAGTACTGTACCTAGATTTTTTAGACTATTTGTTACATTCCCTTGTATCAATATCACTGCTATAATATTGTCGGAATTGTATTAATATAGGTATTGACAATACTTAATATGGATCGGTGGATATGATATCAATACCTTGAACATGTGATATATGCATGAATCACTCTTGGTTTCCATAAAGTAGTATTGGATTGGACCGGATTGGACCGTTGCAATTTGTCACCCTAACCTTATTCTTGTCTGACCATGGTTTCAAATATCAATATCATATTATCGTATATGCTGTATTGACCGTATCATATTGGTATCGACTGAGATGATCCTCAATCCTTGATCAATTTATATTAGTTATCCGTATCGTTTTAGGGGTAAAACGGTAAAAGAAATGATACATTTTAAAAAAAGTAAAGGTAAAATCGATCGATACTCATCGATCTAATCTGATCCAGATTGATATCGGATTAATATCGACAGATACTAATACCGTCCCCTAAATCCATGAGTCTGATAGAATGGAAACATGGATACAATATGCTCGTATTTAGGAGAAGAATTAACATATTAAAAAAAAATAAAAATTTTATTTACGTTTCTTCAACAAATTTTTATCTCATGCAATTGTACGACCTTATTATAAGCAAATGGTAGTCCAGAGAAGTGACCAAGATTAGGAGATCTTTAACCCGATTTGGTATGATGGGATGAATTTTAATTTGAAAGTAGTTTTTTTTTTTATTTATTCTTGCACCTTAATTCAGTGAAAAAGAAATCAAAATTCCTTCAAGATTTTGAAATAGATGAGAAACTCTTTAATGGATAAATGATTAATTTAATATATAAAATAATAATTTCACACTAAAAATAAAATATCCCTTCTGATGATGATGATGATCTCATCGCGTCCATCTTTTCAACCTTTTCATTACCAATACCCCCACCCTCTTCCAAAATAAAAATATAAAAATCTATTCTAAAAAATCTAACTATCAAAGAGAAATCTTATTCTGATTGAAATTGAAAGAGAGATCATTCCAAATCAGACCTTATCACCCTTTGCTTCGTCATCTCTCAAGTCAGTGGGGGCCATTATGTTGCCCCTTGCATCAATCCATTCCTAATGTCACTTGATTGGGCCTACCAAAGGCTGTCGCCATGCAAAGTAGTCCTCTTTGGGTGGGACAAAACCTTGCTCTCTATGATTTACATCAACCACCAACCACTTCCTTTAAGAGACTCAGATCGTTTTGATTTCTAAGGCATCAATTACAGTATCCTACAGTGACTACTTGTGGCCAACAATTAGTCTTTTTCAATCATGACATTGGCCCAGAGAAGCAACCTTATCATCAATAAGGCATTGAACATGTGCTGGATGGATGAACATGGGATAGCCACAGACATATCGTGCCTAGCTTCCACAGATCTGTTTTGCATAATTGTATTTTTTTTTTTTATTTAAAAAGGTAATTCATGATAGTGTTCATAACCATCGAGATAAACTCTTGCACGGTAAACAGTGCTTCCACAGGACCAGCATTTGCATAATTGTCATTATAAATCCTTTTCTAATTGTCTATTCCTGATTTGATATGTATTGGACCACAGATGATTGGGACCCGCCCATGTTCGGTGATCATGAGCAATGTATGGGACTCATTTCCTTGACCATGGTTGACGGAAAACTGGATCCACCCATTTATGGAAGCCATTAGAAGAAAATCTTTCATATCACACTAATCAAGTGTGGAGGATCTATATTATCAAAGAGGAGAGAGTATGTCAGTACTAAGTTCATATCACATTCTCGTTCAAGAATCATTTTTGTATGACCTTTGCCTCACATATGGATTTCACTCATTCTCTCTCTCATTCCCATAGAACTCTTGATTTGGTGGGATTCATGAATCATCCATGTGTGAGCATAATTGCATAAGTGTGTCCGAGAATGGTTCTTATATGAGTGTGATATGAACTCATAAGCACTGTTAAGGAGGGGAGAGAGAGAGAGAGAGAGGCCACAGTCAAGGGGGAGTGGCCTTTGATGATCTCGAAAGGGTATTGTGCAATAGTGGGGTAATTTTGATCATTCATAAACAGGGGGCAAACTTTGATAACCATTGATCATTTTCCTTCATGCGGTGTGAAAGATAACTTTCCCCTTTAGTAATCAAGCTTTTCGGATGTAATTTTTATGGGAATGAGATCCTCTTCAGTTATACTAGGCGTGCAATGCACGTATGACCATTGGGAGCCCCTTGGGGTGTGTGCCAATGTGTTGGGGTGTGAGGTGCTCCCAATCGTCAGATTCGCACTTGGTGCCTATCATGACTGATTTTTATTTAGGCAGAAGTTTTTATTTTTTTTTTAAATATTTTAAGAATGAAAAATATATTAAAAAAATGAAAACAAATACAATAGACAAAGACTAAACCGGCTAAACAAGGGCAAAGGCCCTACCACATTATAAGCCAGCCCAACATGAGCAGAAAAAAATACGCCAACCTTAGGAAAGGCTCAGGCCAAGGGTGAAGAAGTAAGCAAAGAAGACAGGGGAATAAGAATATGAAAGGAGGAGAAAAAAAAAAAAAAAAAGACAAATCCAAATTAATGATACAACAAAAAGGGGGAAAGGGGATACAAAATATAGAAAAGAGATGATACATCAAAATTAGGGGGGAGGATAACAGAAGGTCCCAAGATGATGCCAATAATCTATTTTTGCTTGTATAGGCAACCAACACTATTGTGAATAAAAGAAGGTCCCAATATGATGCCAAGAATCTATTTCTTCTTGCATCAAAACAACAAACATAATTGTGAATACTTTTATTTCTTACAAAATCCCGAATTTGCTTTGGGTAGAAGATCATTGTGGGTTGCATGGCCACTGCATAAGTATGTGGCCAATGAGAGCACACAAATGAGTATCACCATGGATGAGATTTTTTCATTTCAAGAGGAAGAGATGATCATTTCGCATGATCGTGTATATGAGCACAAATTGCACATTGTGTGTAGGGATATTTTTTCCATTTCAAATCTATAAAGGGATTTGGATACAAAATTTGAAATGATTCCATCAGTGACAGGGTCATGTTTAGATATATTTATAAATTTTTTATATTTAAATTTTAGAATCTTTTTTTTTTTTTTTTTCTTTGCAACTTGAGAGACTAAGGAATGGGGCAAGTTTTCCCGTTGTCCAGCTTGACCATTGAGCTAGAAGGTCATCCCAACGTTTAGGCTTTGGCAGTTCAACCTTAAGATTATCTATAAGGCTCTTTCATCAATATATCTATATTTCTTTTATCAAAATATGCTATAAGAAAAAGAAAATTAAAGTTCTATTTCTCTAAGAAGATTTATTTGACAAATAACTTGTTCTACGGTACCACATGGAGGAGAGATTGGCCATCTTGATTACAGACATGTAAGGTTTCATTCTCTGGACTAACTGTTCAATTTAGTGGTCCCTTCCAACCATGTGAAGGACCCCCTTTTCTTATTTATTTATTTTTTGGGTTGGAGGTGGAGGAGAGTTAATAGAGGCTGACAATGATTTTCTGGCCAAGAAAACATGTGGGGGGATGAGTTAACAGACTGACAAGCTTGAGTGCTTTGTCGCATTGATATGTGTCAGGCTCAGACCTTTTGAGATGGTTTCGATTTTTCTATAATTAATTGCGCAGTTAATTAGTGATCCAAGGATTGTGTGGAGTCTTTTCTGAAATATAATAGCCTACTTGAATCGGTTTTTTTATGGTGAATAGATTTGATAATGGTGAGGTCAATGTTTTAGCTAAGGGGATCACTCTTCTCAATGTCTTTAAGGTGTGGTGGAATCATCCACCTATATTTATTGTAAAATCCTCGCCCTCTAAGGGATATGAACTTTTCTTCCATCTCTTTAGATGAACTTCGTGTGGTGGTGGCAATACTCCACTTCTTTTGATTCAAAAAAGAAAAGAAAAAAAAAAATAAAGTATCAATATATGTAATGAGCATAACAATAGATCAATCACACGTAATTTAAGTGGCTCATGTATTGACTTGCACCTTCTTCCTGATCAAAATATTGGAGCAAGCTCCTCTTGTAGTCCAAATTTATTTTATATTTATTTTGCCTTTTTTATTGAATTTTTAAATTGAAACTTGATATTTGAGTAGAGAATTTTGATGGTGGACAAATAGGATTCTTCAATTCATGTCGCATTGCCTGGTGACTTTTCCTACGGGGAACTACTGACATGGACACTAGATCGACGTCCTAGTGTCATCCTCCCATCATCCACACATACAGTAAAGACAATTAGTGAGGTTGAAGCATTTGTACTTAGTGTTGACGATTTGAAATTTGTAACTTCACAATTCCAAAAGCTTCATAGCCAACAACTTAGAGACACATTCAAGAAGATCCAATGTAATGTATAAATGAGATACGAGCTATGCTTACTACAAAGATTCTCAATATTATCACAGGATTGGTTGTTTAGCTACAATCTACATGGATCGTTGAAGAACCTTTTTTTTTTTTTTAGCTGAGAGATCAGTTCCTAAAGCCAAAATGCAATAAGCGCCACATCTTGTAAAACCACGATCCACCGAACTAAGAATTGCAGTCTTCTTAACCTTCAAATATGGTCGTTTGATATCGGACCATATGGGTAAATATTGTTGTTGTTATAGAGTGGAGGAGTCAATAGATTGCTAGAAGACAAATTTTTCTTTTATAAGCAATAAAGTTTTTTGGGTGGGATGTAGAGGTCACCTCCAAACACAGAGCTCTAAAGTTTTTCACATCCCACCTAGAAAATATCTATCCAGTATTTTAATAGGAAGAAAGAACCTTATCAATGTAGTGTAGGCAACACTAGTACGCAGGGCCAATTGGAAGGTGTGCAAGAGCATCTACAACGCACAAGGTTGAGGGGTGCAAGAGCATATTTAGTGCACGTCAAAGGGGCGAAGTGCAGTTTTTTTGCACCCTGTATAGTCTGGGTGTTTCTTGCTCCAGATTGATAGGGTTCTTTTTTCCGTATATATTTTTTTATAGGTTTAGTGGTTTACACTTTACCCTTTTACCCTTGATAATTAATTAAATAAAATTTATTTTATGGTAATCACGACCCAACCTATAATTTGACTTGGACAGGTTGGCTTAGATGGTCATAAGATCGATTGTGCTGAGTTGAAGATCAAGGTTGGTTTGCATTTTTTTTTTCCCCACAATGAAGTATGAGAGACTGGATCATTTACTCATATGTATGCACTCTTTGTACAATTAGATGATGAGGCCTATCCTACTTGCTGCCATTAGAGTGCATGGGAGAGCATTTATAGTAACAAAAAAGATTGATATTTTATACTAAAAAGGCTGAATATTGTTTTGCCACGATGCTAGTGTATAGCTTCATAGATGAATTTTTATATAATTATTTTCTCTAATTTATTCTGAATGCATAGGTCCTAAATGGATGATGCATATTTTAGGATACCTATTGGTGTGGCACACAAATTATTCCCGACACTGGAATCTGTGGAACTAGGGGTGTCAATGGGTCGGGTTGGGCTGATTTTTTAAAACCCTAGCCCAACCCTAAGATCTCTTAACTCAACCTTAGCCCAGCCTTACCCTATATCGGGTTGAAATATCTCAGCCCAAGCACAACCCTATCGGGCATGGCCCAACTCAACCCAGCCCTAATAGATCCTGATAGGAGCAGGCTTAGCCTAATTAGACCAGCCCAGCCCAGCCCAATACTATTGGTTACCTTTTTTTCTTTTAGGTTGGGTTGAGACCTCAAACCAGGCCCAACCCAACCAGGCCTCGGGCCTGAAATTCTCAAGCCTAACCCACCCTATGGGCTGAAATCTCAGCTCAGGTTCTGTTCTAACTCACGGCGGAGTAAGGCAGGTTTGGGCTGACTGGACTTTTTTGACACCCCTATGCAGAACCCTCTCCAATAATCGGGCTGCAAGCTAGGCCGCTAATGCCCTAACTCTCAAGGGAGAGAAGAGCCTCATCCTCTGCGTTTGGGCCCTTGGGCCGCGTTTGGGCCATAAGATTCCCAACCCAAATTTACCTTCTTTTAAATCACCTTCTAGGCATCTTGGTTCTTGGTGAAAATTCCTGCCAATTTCATAATTTTCATCTCTCTCTCTCTCTCTCTGTCTCTCTCTCTCTCTTTTTTATATAGATTCTTGTGTATGGGTTTTCCACTTTTCCTTGCTTAAATGTCTGTCATGTTTTACCCCTAAACATTCCCTCCATTTCCGTGAAACTCACCTCCAGTACTCTCTCTCTCTCCATCCAGTCACCCATGACTGCAATTTTAGGGTTTGATTAATGTGACCCGCAGCAGATCGTGGCGAAGAAAGAAGGGTGGAGAGAGAGAATGGGGATTCATGGTCTTCTGCCGCTGCTGAAGTCAATAATGGTTCCACTTCATATAAAGGACCTCAAAGGTCTCTATGTCGCGGTCGATACCTATTCCTGGCTCCATAAGGGAGCCTTGTCTTGCAGCAAGGAGCTCTGCAAGGGCGAGCCGACTACCAGGTAAAACCAAGAAAACACAGTGGAGAGGTGGTTTGCCCTCTTTACTCCTTTTTTTTTATCAATTGTATTTTGTTCGTCACTGTGTGGAAGGGAAAATTTTTTTCCCCACCTTTTTTCAAAATATGTCGGAGAGAATTGGAGGGAACCGATCCTGTACTCTTTGAGCCTTGCATATAGCAAATAGTCTTAGTTTTTTCTCAAGATAATAATTGGCATTCAGTGAATGGTGGAAGGGGCAACAAAACTTACTCTTATTGACACACTCACACAAAATAAACGGAAAAAGAAACAAAAAGTTTGCTGTCAAATCTGTCAAGTCAACGTGATTAGAGATTTTCATTGATTGACTTTTTTTTTTTTCTTGAACTTGTAGGCATGTTGACTATTGCATGCATAGAGTAAATCTGCTGCGGCATTATGGTGTTAAGCCTATTCTTGTCTTTGATGGAGGATTTCTTCCAATGAAGGGTGAACAAGAGAACAAGCGTGCAAGGTATGCCAAACATCATTGAAAATTGAGTTGTAGATAACATACATTCCATTTGCAATTTTCGTTCATACCATGTTATGGTTAATTCGTTTAAAGTCTCATGTATGATTAATAAACTTGGACACTTTCTTCTCATCTTATAGTTTCCACTCTTGTTCAAGTATGTTACAGTAATTCCATCTGCAGATTCTTGCAAGACCGTGTTCTATTATTTTCTTTGCCAGTTATCATCTTTTATGAATGAAGTCAATATCACATTATGTGCATCATCATGGGGAAATTGGTGGTTGTCATTCTCAGCAAATTCTTAACCTCCACCACATGTACGGGCTGGTGCGTTCCTTCGTGCTTGGGATGTGAACCGTCTTTGAGCATTGGGTGAACATTCAATTTAGTTTGAACGGCTGATTGAACAGCTGTATTCTTCTTGAGCTCCTCAAACTTAAGGTCTATAGTGTCCATTCTCTCTGTGAGCTGTCGGAGAGAATGCATCACATCTGCTAGGGAGTATTTGTTGTCCGTTTCACCTATAGTTCTGATAACAAATAATGTAAGGCTAATTCACACTAGGTAAACAACCCTCAACCAATATGAGTTCTGATTTCAGACATGGAGATCAAGTACAGCAACAACAAATCCTAGAAGAATGGCTGAATTGAAACTCACAAGTAGGGAAGTTTTGGGATTATCAAACCTTGTCACAAGGGTTCCCAAAACCCTGCTGGAGACCCACTAACAGTGGCTTGATCAGATCTGAAGTGGGCTAACAGAACCAACAATCGACCCTAACAGATTTAGGGTTTCAACAGGCCAAAGGAGAAATCCTGTGGCTCTCTTTTGGCTGGTCATGCCAGCTAAAATCCTGGTCAAGGGCGCCTTTGGGGTGGTCTTCAAACCCCCCAAAGGGTGCTTGAAAATGCTGGACAGAACTGGAGAAAAAACCCTTGTCGATTTGCCTCCAAAACCCTGACAGCTGGAAATAGATTTTGGAATGTGGTTGGTTCTTCAATCTGGTCTCTTGACAGGCTTTGATCTTCAAACAAGCTTGATTCTAACACTCAAACACACTCTCACAGTGAATTAAAATAGAAAATAGAAGTAAGGAGAAGAGAAGGATGAAGATGAGTAGTTGTGGGTGGGAATGTGGGATAATGGCTATCTCAGCTGTTTGTTCATCATTTCTCAGGAGATTAGAGCAAGCATAGGCTGCAAAATATTTCATTAATCAATTGTGTCAAACTGTTACAACAATCTCTCTTAAATAGAGAGTCCAAAATTACAAAATAGCAACTAGTTCCCAAATAGGAAACTAAACTAGAAAGGAAACTAACATAGAATAGCAACTAAACTCTAACTTGTAACTTAAGAAATCAATAAAGCAACTACTAGGGACATTCTAGAAGGCAGCTCCTCTCTTGCAAAGCATCTTTGACCAGTCAAACAAAAGAAACAAAAACCCAGCTGTACTTGGAGCTCGCAGGCAGCAAGGAAGGATCTTCTGGACAGCTGTTTTGGGCTGGCTCGATGGGTATCTTCAAGGTCTTCTAGAAGTCCAAAACTAGAAGGAAAGATGCACTAATAAAGGAGGTATCCTATGCTGGCCTATGGGCTGCTGATATGGCCAGCATAGGGTAAAAAAAGTGGGGACCAGCCAGGCTTGAATCAGCCCAAGGCTGGCTGGTATTCTTCTCCCTCCTGCAATATTGAAGACCAAGATGGGGATCTACATCAACTTGTGCTCTTATATACACATTAATTGAATGGGAAATTTCTAAGGAGGTTGTAATTGATGAGACAAAATAGTGAGTGTAAAATAGAAACTAGAAAGACAAAGCCAAGCCAATAAGGTGCTGCCGCAAGTCGTCTGGAAGGCTCTGTGTAACCACTCATTTGTAGGATTGATGAGACTGTCTTTGGGGCCTACTACAGCCCAAGGATCTCTCCAAACTTCAGAAGAAACTCAAGTAAGAGTTAGTGGACAGAATAATATTCAAGAGAGCAAACCAAAGAAGAAGCGGTTTGTGTAATACTGAAAACAGATTCTGACCTTTGATGGAAGCAGGAAAAGATGAAGGATATGAACCAGGATTCCCACCTAGAACTTGACTAGCATCTCACCAGTCCAACTTGGCATCCTACCAAGGGCTTCACAGCCTTCACTGTATTCCAAAGGAGTTCTAAATTTCACAGAAATCAGCAAGCATAAGCTTAAAAAATTGTTCAAATGGTTGGGGTAGTGTGATCCCCTACTCTTTATTTTTAACTTCAATAAAAGAAGCAGCTAGGAACCCCCATGTATGGTAGTGAGAATCCCTTACAACTTAATTCTTCTTCAAAATAGGCACTATTCTGGAATTTAACTGAAGCGAAACTATAGGGGGCTGGAATGTAGAACATCTGTCTAGCATTCTAGAAACACTACTGAAATAAAGAATACAACTTGCAAAAATAGAAACTAACACTAATCATATAGGCCTTAAATCCCATATTTGGGCTTATAGAATTGACACATTACAATAGAAAAAAGGGCATACCCGGTGCAGAAGGCTCCGACATATGCGAGGTCCCGGGGGGGGGGGCAAAAACTATGCAGCTTTACTCCGAGAATGTTGAGAGGCTGTTTTGACCACTTGATCACCAGGTCGCAACATTCGTACCTTTACCATTGGAGCAGTGTGACCTTTTGGACCCATTACAATATAAAACCCAAAAATACCAAGCCCATGGCCTATATAACCCATTGGACATTCAAAATTGAATATATTAGTCCATTTTTGGTCCAGTCCAATGGCCTGGTTGCTGCTGGCCTTCTTGTTCTTCTGAACTGCATCATTGACATTCCATGCCATCTCTACTTGCCTGTCCTTTGTTTGGAATCCATGGAACTATAAAGAAATTCTTCTTTTTATTCAGTTTACTGCTTCATTAGATAGAAAATAAACTTCAATCAGGTTTCTGAACTTTGTACTCTGGAGTTGTTTTTCCTTTCCAAAACTTTTTTTTTGTTTATTGTACTAATTGAATTTGTACACTTGTGGTTCTACCAAGAAACGTGGTAGATGATTTACATGGATGAAATCTTTAACAAAAATCCACTGTCCACTAGTGCAGGGCAAGAAAGGAAGCTCTTGAGCGAGCTACTGAGCATGAGTCAACTGGAAATTCAGCTGCTGCTTATGAATGCTACCAGAAGGCTGTTGATATTTCACCTTCAATTGCGTACAAACTAATCCAGGTCGGGTAAATTTTCTTTCTTTAAGTATTTACTATCATTAAAATCTAACTGTTGAATGAGATGTCCTTTGAGGTAGAATGTTTTCTTGAAAAATGTTGTCTTTACACTTCAAGAGGAACTTCTCTGTCATCTCAGTGACAGGGATGGGGTTTGTCCATTAGTGTCCCGCAAAGGTATATTACTCACCTTTCGGGGTTAATTGCCTGTTGAAGGTTTTAAAGCAGGAGGATATTGATTATATTGTGGCTCCTTATGAGGCTGATGCTCAAATGACCTTCTTGGCTCTTAGCAAGCGTGTTGATGCAGTGATTACTGAAGACTCAGACTTGATACCATTTGGGTGCCCTAGAGTGAGTTATCTTTTAGTTGAAAACTTGAAACTTGTTGTACAATCCTCTTGAACTATGATATGTTCCATTGTGTATTTTGTGTTGGGTAAAGGAATGTAATTTGTTTTGAATAATGGAATGATATTCAATTACTGGGTGTCATATTGTTCTTATACTTACTTATGGCCTGGGATCTGTTATTTGTTATTCAAGCAGATTATATTCAAAATGGACAAATTCGGGCAAGGTGTTGAGTTTCGGTATTCCATGCTAGAACAGAATAAGGAGTTGAACTTTTCTGGATTCAATAAGCAGATGGTTCTTGAAATGTGCATATTAAGTGGTTGTGATTATCTACAATCTTTGCCAGGAATGGGCCTGAAAAAGGCACATGCTCTTATTAGGAAGTTCAAAAGCTATGAAAAGGTGAGGATGATAACTTGTAAATTTGGTGGTATCTTGTGCTGACAAACTTGCTGATTTAATTACTAAACAGACTTGGGGGAATGCACATATTTGTTCCATGCCTAATATGTAGTTAACACTGTCATATAAGTAATCATAAGAGGGTTTTTTTCTTCCAGGTAATTAAACACTTGCGGTATAATACAGCTTCAGTTCCTCCTCTTTATGAAGATTTAGTCAAGAAAGCAATATTGACATTTCAGCACCAACGGGTTTATGATCCTAGACTTCAGGATATGGTGCACTTATCAGAGATTCCCAATAACCTAGGCGATGATTTACACTTTTTAGGTCCATATCCTTCGTGCAGATTGCATACTTCTTTTCTTTGAATGTTCTGTGACAACTGATTTTTCAATAATACTAGTATACTACATCCAAAACTTCTTAGGTGATAGCCTTAACTAATCGTACATTGATGCCACAAGACATGGCTAAGGGCATTGCAGAAGGTGATCTTGATCCGTTGACTAAAATGCCGTTCCAGGTACTTTCTCCTCCACTCCCTGTTTTAATTTCTTTTCAGTTAGTTTGATTTATTTCCTCTTTCTCTCTCTCTCCCTCCGTTGTTTAGATATGTCTAGTTTCTCTAGTATGATATAATATTAGATAATTATTCTTGTAAATGCACTTCAAAGCTCTAGCCCTGCTTCTCATTTCTAGGATATCAGATATCTCAGGAATAGTTTTAATTTTCATCCAACTGTCCCTTCAACTTAACATTAAAATTGTGTCATATCGAAAAAATGGATAAGTTACAAAATGAGAATTTCTGAGGTGGAGCATCATCCTTCTTCAATGTTTGACTACATCTCTTCCTGATCTTCTGGTTACTGTTCACTAATTTTTAAAATGTACTTGAGGCTCTAAGGTGAGTGGGTTTTTATACAAGCATGATAAATCTACTATTTTTGATTGCTTAGATTTTTTCCTTTAAATGCTTCTCAGATTTCTCAGACTATATTGGGATGTTTATCAGTCTACTTTCATCTTGTCTCCTATGTGCACCATTTATTGTGCTGACATCAGTTTTTTATGCTAGAGGTCTTTACTAATTGCTGAACTTTTACCCTGATAAACCATTCCATTTGTTTTGTTTTGGTTTTACTTTTTCCAACATCGCCTATCAGAACTATAAAGAGAAGGATTAGGTTGAGTCGGTGAATAATTGCAGTTGAGATGACAATATCTGCTTCATTATACTTCATAACCCTGTTGCATATCCTGATCTGCAGATAACTATAGGCTTTTTTGCTCATCCATCTCCCCCCCCAGGTCATCTAGATGTTTCCAAGAAAATCCATCATTGAAAACGGGGGGATAGGCTCACAGGGAGGTTTCTTGATCACAATTAAGTATTTTTTTAGTTAGTTTCAATTACTCTTCTAAAACTGGAATTTGTCATCACTATGTAGAAACTAGTGACCTTACGATGTTAACAAGATCTCAGTGTTTTCCTTTTCCAAGAATTGACATGTGGTATATGTGCCCAAATACCAACAATTTAGTAATCTTATGCAGTATTCTGAAGTAATGCTTTCTTGTTAAAGTTTGATGAATTTTTTTGTCATAAATAGATTTCTCCCCCGTTTTTGGTAAAAACTGAATCAAGGATTTGTTGCTTGAAGAAGGACAGAATGATAGCACCCTCTTCTGTCAGAAGAAGGAGAAGATAGGGGGGATTGATGGGTGTGGGTTTACGAAACTATGCCATGTAAATTTGATAAAATAATTTCTTTTAATGTAGACATGAAGTTCATGTTGTCTGGAAGATAAAAATTCTTGTACTCAAAGAAGAAGACAAATTAGAAGTCTGTAAAATAGAACTTTCAAAGTATAGATACTTTTCCCTTTGTCCTGTTGTATGCTTAAAAATATACTGAGGAGCTTTATATACCCCAACATGATAATCTTGGAAAGTTTGCAACGAATCTTGTCCTGTTAGGGTTCATATGAACTTATATTGAGGAGAATCAAGGAATGTACAAGGTAATAGTGATAAATGTAGATGTAATATAACAACACCATAAAGTGGGCTCTACGAACAAGGAAAGAGAATGACCATAACATGGAAATTAATAAGAAAAAAAAGCTTCTCTATCTACCTTCTTTTCAAAGTTCGAACCAACAACTGCTTCTATGCTTATACAGAGCTCTGAAATCTATTTTCATTCATTATCCTTATTTCCCGTTATGGTTCCAGTAATTGTTATATTTTTCATTGTGGTTTATGTGGTCATGCACAAATTATGCCATTATGGTGAAGAATATCATTGTTATTAATGCCTTTCTCATTCTTTACACACTTAGTACGAACATTTATGATGATTCAACGAGTTCAAAGAGATGCCTCTGTTGATTTAATTATGTTTATCTTATAAACTCTTCTTAGATTTTCCATGATCTCTCAATTGGTACTTCCACCCTCTTTTGGCTAACAGGAGATCGTTCGTGTTGGGCTTGTGCTCGATAAAACATACCTGCTCAAAAATTTTAAATCTGATTGTGAAAGGAGAAAGCTAGATTTACCTGCACAGAAGAATGTCCTTACCAATTACTTCTGTATCCATTTGAAATTTTTGTTACTTTATCTTTTGTTAGCTATGAAAATCTTAGTTTGGATGTGTTATATGATTATGTCATCTTTGAGAAGATTACAGAAAGGTTCTTAAGACTTTTAATGATGTTGGATCTTAATGGAAGATGCGGAATAAATTCGGATTTGGGTTTTAATGGACAATGTTTTTGGGAGGAAATAGGATATGAGAAGATGGATTTTGTCTCTGTGCAATTGAGAAAAGGATGGTTTTGGCAGCCTGCCATTGTTAGACCATATTTTTTTGTTGGGTAGTATTTTGTTGGGATAAAGGATTCGAACCAGGGTTCATATAAAGAGATGTGAAGTAATGGTCTTCCTTACTGGCAAGTGGTAAAAACCTGGTATTTTTATGAAGCTTTGATTGATTTTCAGGATTTCTTTAGTGGTTGCCAGCCTGGCTGGTACACTTTTTGAATGAAAGAAATTAGGTTTTGGGTATTAGGGTTAGGAAATTGAAGGAATAAGTTTAGATTTGAACATTGTGAAGGATTTCTCTGAGAAATGGCTGGTAAACTTTTTGAATGAAAGAAATTAGGTTTTGGGTAATAGGGTTAGGAAATTGAAGGAATAAGTTTAGATTTGAACATTGTGAAGGATTTCTCGGAGAAAATGGAATTAGAAAATAAGAAAGAATAAATAGAGAAGAATTTCAGATGTAATCACTAGAATAATTGAGCTCTACTTAAAATGACAAAGTCTCTGATACCATTTTGGGGATTGATTTTCACACAAGGATTCGATGATCTATTTCATTAGATTTAAGCTCTATATAAAGAGCATTAAAGATACATGAACTTTGGATACCAGACATGTGGACCATGTGGGACCCATACAATAATTATAACACACTCCACTTGCACAAAAGACAAAACGAAAGAAAACCAAAAATTACAACACACGAGAAGATAATAACAATACATGAGACACGAGAAGATAACCCTAGTCGCTATCCGAACTGTCAGTGCTGCTGGCTGGATAAAAAGTAGCATGATCAATGAGCCAGTCGTTGTGCGCATCAAGGAGACGCTCGATTCGAGGATCAGTGAGGCGACCGTTTTGATGGAGATCTCAAGCCTTATCTACATGGTCAAGAAGAGGAGCCGGCACATGTTGTGGCAAAGTGTCATTGGCTCGACACATAGTGGTAAGGAATCTTCTCCATTCGTCTCGATGGCCGAAACGAGTGTGGTAAGGATCATATGGTTTGACGCCATAGATATGGAAGTCTGACACATATTGAATGTGATGGCAGGGTTGTTGATTTTGATCCAAGGCTTGATGGATGAAAGGGGGTCTATGAAAGAGGATTATGATATGGGGAATATCAGGATATGGATCATCAGAGGAAGGGAGATATCCAGATAAGAGAGTAAGCCAATGTTCTGATGGGGCGAATAACTAGAGAAACTGAAGGACAGGATTAACCCGTTGGGGATGGTTGTAAAGAGGATAATGGTGGTGAAGAGGATCTGTCCATCGACCTAAAAACCAATGAAGGGTTAGAAGGGGAAAATTAAAGGCGATAGTGTGGGTAGAACAGAGGTGCCAAAGTATGCACTTGTATATGAGGGGAAATTCTGAGATTTCAGCAGGGGAGGTAAAGGTAAACATGGTGAGGAAAGGGTAGTCAGGATGAAAACATAGTCCTGAGATGGGGAGTCCGTATCTTCGAAGAGAAATTACGAGGAGTCGGAAGGCTATAGTCTTGCTATATGAAAGGACTGTTCTCAAGGTGAGGTCTTGGAGGATTTCGAAAGGAAGGGTTGGAGGAAGGGAACAACAAAGGTTATGTCCTGGTGACGGGGGAGACTGAGAGGTAGAGGCTCCAGGGGTTATGGGAAAAAGTAAAGGGATAATGGCAAAGGTTGAGGTTGGTCTGGATAGGAAATCTGCCAAAACATTTTCTTTTCCTTTTATGTGTTTAACATCAAAAGACCATTGGGAGAACCACTGAGCCCATCGGAGAAGTTGTGCCTGAGGGAGATGCTTCTGGCAAAATTCAAGCATCCGGGGGAAGCTCGACATATCCAATTCAACCAGAAACTGATGGCCAATTAAATGGAATTGAAACTTCTCTATGCCTCTTTTGACTGCTAAAATCTCTTTAAAAGTAGAGTGATAATGAGTTTCAGAGGGCTTGAAAGATCCACTTTTGTATCCGCAAACAGTTCTTGTAGTAGTGGAAGGATTTGCTTCATCTTAAGTCCATGTATCTTTAATGCTCTATATATAGAGCTTAAATCTAATGAAATGGATCATCGAATCCTTGTGTGAAAATCAATTCCCAAAATGGTATCAGAGCCTTGTGTCCCTTTCTTCTCCGGTTAAACTCCTCTTCTGACCATCCCTCTTGTCTGGATTGAACCTGCTGTAGCTAAAGATACAGTCTAGGCCACGCCCTTTTGCAAGTAATCCCTGCTTATGGTTCCTACTGGCAGATAAAGACCCTTAAGCGTTGTGGGCTTTCAGGCGAAGAATGCCGTTTTGTGCCCTGTTTGGCTCGGGTTGCTTTGCAGTTAGGTACTATGGTCAGGGGGGTTCTTGATCGGCCTCGACTAGTTGTGTCTTTACCTACTCCAGTTTCTCCAGCAAGTGGTGTTGGTTCAGATCTGGATTTTACCATTTTACTTCATGTTAATGGCTTCTCCTTCCCCTTCTTCCCTATTTTCTTCTCCACGACGTTCTTCTTCATCTCGTTCCTCATCTTCCTCTTTAGATTACCTTTATGAGATTTCTTATGTTCCTGATGATCAGGTCATCCCTGCTATTCCTACGCCTCTGCTTAACCCTTACACCATCTTTCCCAAAGCACCTACCCAGTCTAAGTGGACTGCTCTTCTTCGTCCGAAGAAGACTCCTCCTTTAAAAGAATTGGTCCAGGCTTCTCGCTTTGATCAACTCCAGGTCCCTGCTATCGATAAAGAGCAGCTTTTCACTCTTGAGATACCTTCGGATCTTATCCCTCAATGGATCCAACAAGGTTATACTCATCTCCATCTAGGCGCGATTAAGTTTGCCCTCTCTTTCCATGGACGAAAAGGACTTCCAGTGGTCTCTAGGGTTGCACTGCTTGACAGTCGATTTTTACGGTACCAACATGCCGTGATAGCCACTGTCCAGACAGCTTTACACGCAGGCACAGTGTTTTTAACGCTGTATCTTAATTTTAATATCCCTTTGTCCGACCCTCTCCTCTCCACAGCCTTAAAATTCCAAATCCATATTACTGGTGTCCCCCAAAATGCAATTACAAAGGCTGCGACTTTGCACTATCAGATGGCTTATCGCTTGCAAAATCATGCATTTGATCTTCTTACTGGCCATTCTGAAGATGCGTTGTTCATTACTATGGATTCTAACCAAGTCCCTTGTTGTTCCTATGTTCCCAGACAAATCTCTGATGACGAACTCCTTCGTCTTCTTCCTTCTTGGGTAACAGCTTATGAACAATAGGTTGCGATTTCTCAACCTCAAGTTCCTTCTGAACCAGTTCAGTCTACCAATCCTGAGTACATTACTCATCCTTCTGGCAAGGTCGAAATTCGTTTTCCTCCTCCTCGTCCCCGACCTTCCCCTTTCCCAACCTCTTTTGGTATGACACAAGATAAAATTCCTATCAAATCGTTTGATTCCCAGGGAAATCCGATTTACTATTTCCAAGATCCAGTTACTGGTCATAAATACGTCGACCTTTGTGACTGTGACGATTGTCTCCAAGATTCTGACGATGATTTTCCTCCCTCTCGACGTTCTGCTAGACGAAAGTCTACTCAGCACCAATTACAAGAACGGTATGACGCAGGTGATCCTTCTGTTGGACCCCTAAGCACTGAATCAAAATACCCTTTCTTTGTCAAATATGGTAATCCTCAGGTTTCTCCTCAACCTTCTCCTTCCCCTTGTAAACCTCCTCCAAAACCAGAGTTACCTCCTCCAGTCATCCCTCCTTGTTGTATGTATACCCCAAGATCTTCTTCCTCTTCTCCCCTCAAATCTTTTCCCGGACTTCATGATTCTGGTCCAGATGTTCATGGTATTCGTCAAGTTTGGAAGATCAAACCCTCAGTCCAAGCTACAGGATGTTCTGATCCTATTTCTCCTGCTGAATCAGCTTTAAATTGGCAGGCAGAAAATGCTACAGTTCAAAAGCAGTACCTTGAAAGAATATTAGCCCAAACTCAACAGACTCATGGTACTCTGTCCCATCATAATCATCTTCTTCAATCTCTCTGACGAGAAATTGACCAGGTCCATCCTGAACTTGCTGGAATCTCTTCTAGTGTTGCTGATACCACTACCGCCTTTGCCCTTATTGGCCAAAAAGAGAAGCACCTCAGGTACCTTGAAGCACAACTTCATCAAATACAGCACCAACAACCTCGTGCTCCCTCTTTTGCCTCTTCTCAGCGCCAACAACAACCACTTCCAGTGACAGTTCCAAGCTTCATCCCACAAGATCCTTTTGCCATGTATGTCTCTCCGGCGCCTCCTGCTGTTTCTTCTTCACGGACTTTTCCTACTGAAGAATTGAAAGAACTTCAACGTCAACAACGTGCTCTTCCCAAAAGAACACGCGTAGTCAGAGGACGTGCTCGCAATAGTAGACTACCCCCAGCATGGACAACCACTTCTGCCCTTATGGATCTTAGTGATTATGAAGATGAATATGCCGATGCCCTACCAACACAACCTCCCCCATTTACCCCTTACCCCATGCCAGTTTCATATCCTGCACCTCCACCTCCTAATCCACACAGGCCACCTCCAGCTCCTCTATCCTCATCTACTGAAACCCCCGTCGTTCCCACTCCTCCTAAATCCATCCATACCATGCTTTCTCCCCCAGAAAACCCTCTATCTGAGTACCTCACAACCCTTACTATCTCAGAGTCAAACCCCCTTCCTTCTTTTATGAATGAAGGCCCTCAACCTGCTGCACCTCATGTTTCGGAAATGGATGATGATCCTGAAATCCAGAATCCTGACACACCCAGACGCCTTCCTGTCCCGCCTACACCTTTTACCCCATATCAAAACCAGGACCCAAAACAGTTTTTTACCCTGGATGATATTCCTGTTTCTAAATGGGCATCTCGGATTGCTGATTTTCATGCATGGATCAATGCTGAATTATTTCATGAAGGAGCTTCATCTGTTACTGTCTTGTCCAAATTTGTTGCAAGACTCTAAGGCAAACTCAGGGAATGGTATTTAGCTCTTGGTCCTTATAGACAACTGCAGATTGTACAACTGACTGAAAGCCAGTTTGTTACCACTCTCTATCAAGAGTTTCTTGGCCCTGTTTCAAATGATCTCTCAAAGGCCCGTGATGAATTTCTCTAGATGAAGAGTTGTTCTCTTCTTCGACCAGACCTTGACAAACATTTCTCCCGGATGACAGACCGATTTCATAAAATTGGTGGTATTGATGATGAGAATTTGAAGCAAGTCTTTTTAAACTCTCTTCCAGAGCCCCTTGGCGCAGATACATAGCAGTTTTTGAAGAACCAGAATATTCCATTGGCCTCATGTACCATTGGTTCTCTATACAGCTATGCTCATACTGCCCTTGATAAACTTTACAACATCAAAAAAGTCTGGAAAGATTTGCAAGATCGTTCTGATAAAGTCTCCTCTGCTTGTGATACCTCTTATCTCAAAATTAAGTGCAAATGTGACAAATCTTGCGACTGTGCTACCAAGAAATCATCCCATCATCGACGGTTTCCTCTTTTCTCTCACAAAAGGGATCCATTCAAAAGAAAACGGTTCTCTTTTCGGTCTCCAAGGAAAAAATGGCGTTTCCTCAGGAAAAAGCAAATTAGAGGAAAAAACAGGTTCTCAACTTGTTATATCTGTGGAAAAAATGGACATTTTGCAAAAAATTGTCCTCAGTCTCAAAAGAAAGACAAGGTTCTCCACATGCTATCTTCTCTTCACCAAGAAGATCTTCAGGATGCTGACCTTGAGTCTTTATATTCTCTTGATGAGACTCCTACAGACCTCTCTCTTTTTGCCATTAATTTCCCTCATACAGACTCAGACCCAGAGTCTTCCCTCTCCGAGTCCGAGGAATCTGATCCCCTCTACCAAGTAATGCCTCTTCTTCCCTCTACTTATCCTAATCCTCAACCTCCCCTCTTCCAAAGTCAACCAGTTACCCTTCCTCATGTTTCTGTTACAATTCTTCCTGAACCTTATGCCAGACCCATAACCCTTATTGCCTTCCTTGACACTGGAGCTGCTACTACAATCCTGAACCCAAAGGTCCTCCCTAAACCATATTGGAAATCCCAGGATCCTCCTCTCCCTTTTCTTGCAGCCAACGGTGAAATCTTCCACATCACCCTTGTGTCTCGACACCCCATAAGAATTCAACTTCTTCCAACTTTGTCCATAACCCATACAGTCCTAGGTACCCATTTTCCAGGCAAAGACCTTATCATCGGATTCGATATTCTTCGTCTTCTTCCTTTCCGATGGACACCTCCCGGTCTTTTCTATAAGCAACAGCTTCTCCCTTGGGCCCCTATTTCTAAGTTATTTCTTGCAGGTACTTCCCTCTTTGAAGAAATTAAAGCACATATCCTCTCCACCTCTTGTGCAGAATCTCATTAGAAAACCATCTTATTTCTATAAAAAGTCACATCAACAGGAAAGAAATCTGTAGCTTAAATACGGGCTCAAAGTCCGTTGTAACTCCTGTTTGAGTTCACTGCAAGTCAAAACAAAGCAATTAGTCATAACCAAACCATTATAACCCAGTCAAACTGAGCACAATAACACAGGGTTGACTAGAAACAAGAACTAAAAGTAGCTGGACTGAAGCTCATCAGACTTGGAACAGATGATTACAATATCAACATAACCTCATGAATCACACCAAGAAATTGACTCAGGCAGCTGCTGCCCCCCCCCCCCCCCAATTCACAGGAAATGGAGAAATGAATTGATCAATTCATTGGATCTAGGTTGGGATTGATGGGGCTCAAACCCGCAGCTTCCGCCTTGAGAGGATGGTGCTCTAACCGATTGAACTACAATCCCAGAAAATTAGGTGTACAGCCTACCCTACCATTTCTCTCGTTTTATGAAACCCCAAAGCACTGTGTTTGGACACGGTTCCATAGGGCATCTTCTCACATGTTTGCAGGACACCAACATTATTGTCCTCGATTTCTGTTGTTTTATAATTTTACAATTTTACATATCCTAGAAGATCCTACTTTGGCAACTTATTTGTTTATTGTTTTGTTGGGTGGACAAACTATATTTCCTTAACATTTGAAGGCAATGCATCTCTTGAAGCAAAAAAAAAATTTAAGGCTCCGCGTATTATGTCTAAGCATCTAGATTCAATGGAAAAATCTTCTCCAAGCTTTGGTGAACATGCTTCTGACAGTCCTTTTGCTTTAACATTAAGCTGCTCATCAGAATCCAATTGTGATTCAGAAAACTTAGACAGTACCCTTCCACCAAAAGAGTCTGTGAGTGATGCATCTGAGTATTTGATGAATTTCTTATATGTAATTGCAGTCTAGTAGTGCACTTGTTTCTAGTGAGTTATATTACTTCTTGTCAATCAGGTGGAAGAAGGTTTTGTCATTAATGGTAACCAGTTGGCATCTCTAAGTCATGGTAAGAAATGAATTTCCATCAGTAAACTTAGAATGTCTAGTTATGGACTATTTCTTACTGACAATCTATTTATGTGAGCCCAGTAGGATTAAACAATGAGAAAGATGTGGTGGGCAATAGGAGAACTTCAGGTCTTACTGTGTCTTTGCAACAATCAAGTCTTTCTCTATGTAAGCCTTGTGTAGCTCACAAGGAACGAGATTGTAAGTCTACTCCTGCAGTTGAAGGGAAAACAAGATTGGTTAGCAAAAAGGTCATTGTGAGGAGTTCTTATTTTAAGCACAAAATAATGGATGAGAATGATTTTGCCGATAAAAATGTGAAGTTCTTTGCCGGGGACACGCACAATGGTGTTAACGATGATAGGTCATGTGGCAGTGTTTCATCTGGATATAATTGCCTTGAAGAATCCATTGGCAAAAGGAAATCTATTCCTATTGACAGTACTGAAACTGTAGGTGCTTTCTGTTTCGTAGTTTACTGTCTTAAGTTATTTTTCTTTTTATGGTGTACGTCATTTCTATTATTTATTTGTTGCCTTCATCTTTTATATTCTCTTAGGAATCTGCTGAAGTGAAGTACACCCAGCCACATGCATCACTTCCCAGGAAAAGTATGTATCAATTCTAATAGCTATTATTTCCTTGTGAATTTTATAAGAAACCGTAAAGAATTTTGTTTACATGACATTCAAAGTTTCCATAAAGCCCCTTTTACGTGAACATATTTGTCAAGATTGACTTGCATCATTGCACTAACATTTTGTTTATTCATCTGATCAGAAAATAGTTTACATGCTTTCTTTCCTTCCTGTTTCCTGTACTTGGTTTTGGTTTAAATTGTCAATCGATTTTCATGACAGTGGTTTGAACTGTTATATAGTGCTGAAACCTGAATAGTATTCCGTTGTAACTACAGAAATCAAAGTTCATGACATCTGTCATGGAACTTCTAACCTATTTTTTGGCATGCTAGACCCCTACTGGCCTTAGAACTTAATAAAACAATTGTTCATCTTTATGAGAGAGGCCATATAAGATATCACTTGGATGCAGCATACACCGTTCCTTCTGTGGAAAGAACATAGGGGGCTTGCAACTTTGTTCTTTTATATGATAATGTTGAGGTAGATTTTTGTCAAGGTATTGGCCACATATTTGTAGAAAAAGTAATCAAAGCTTTTTTTGGTATATATCTCTGCCCTTTTTATTTTTATATTTCTTTATTGTTGAAAATATGTATGAACAGAGATTTCTTTTCACTACTTTTTCCCATTACATATACAACATGCAAATCTGTAATATCCAAGCACATGTAGCTTTCTTCCTGGGTAACTAGAGAAATTAAAAAAAAATAATAAGAGAAGTATTCAGTATATAAATTATAGAGTCATCAGAGTCATCAGACAGTCAACGTGCTCAATTTTAAAAGGCTATACTATAAATAGAACGTGGAACAAATACTTTTCCCTTGAATTTTTCCAAATAAGTGAGTTGGGAGAGAGGAATGTTCACCTTCTTGATTACATATATTTTTATGATTTCTTTCCTTCAACATTGTCCACTTACTGCAAAGGGCATGGAGTTCCAAGAAATCCAACACTTGCTACTAAAGATCTCCCTGGCCATGAGATTGTGTGCCGCAGCTTAAGACACCACAAATCTTAGCATAAACTGGACCAAAAGCTCATAGTCAAAAGGCAAAAGCTGCTAGAATTGATTAACAATTCTGAACTTTGTATTTCATTTAAAAAGGAAAACAAAAATAATTTTGAACTTGGTTTGCACAAAAAAAGCATAAGATGGGGATGCAATGCCATTAACATGAGACCGTTGTCACAAGTTTGTCCATATTGCCTCACTCTAAAAGGAGACCTTGGAGCGAGTTGGAGCATCCAAATGTAATATGCAGTTAAGGAGGTTTCTGGTTTGACCACAATGACAATGGGAGTGAGAATGAGTTGACTGTAAAACACTTTTGGGATTAATGACACATAGTTTTCTGTCCTCACTCTGGGTATTTGAGGGAACTTTTTTTTTTCTTCTTTTTTCTGATAAATGGCTATTTGAGGATATACTTTTCCTAGACGTGGAAATAGGATAATAAAGACATCCTCTCCCAATAATTTAATTCAAGAAAACTTTAGGGGTTCCATGTTGCCCATTTCTCAGAAACTTGGAAACAAATCCTGAAAAAAAACCCACTTATCGGTAGCAAATCTATGTACCCATTGGTCAGAGTGCCTCCGAGGCCCATCGCTGCTCCAGTGATCACTTGAGAATTTGATAAAATTCACCCTTCCCATATTGAAGGCCATGGAATCATTCAACTTGCTGGTTGCTTTAAGAATTCCATCCCAAAAGGATGATCCAATAACTACCAGTGGACTCCACTGCCTTCCCATCTTAGTGATTTGTAGCCACAGTCCACACTAACCAGCAATTGATCTGTCCCTTAAGATGCTCTTACTTCTTTGTATCACCTATCCATTTACCAATAAATCTTGATTCACAGATCTTAGTATTCAGATGCCCAGTCCCATAGTCCGTCTGCATGATTTGATACTTGCAGTCATCCATGCCATACCACTGGAACTCCCTTTAAATGAAGTTCAAATGAATGGTAACTTGAATAGAAACAAGTCCTTAAAGGGAGTTGGAAGATTTGATATAGCATGTGAATTTCAAATGGATCTGTATATCCTTTGTGCCAATTTTAATTGTATCAATCTAAGAGGTGGACACAATTGAACAATACAGATTGATTCTATGTTATGGTGTCATATGGAGGAATGAGGACACAAGCCTTTTCCATCATTCATGGATGGAATATGTTCTTATTTTTATAAGTTCTTGTACCAAGTCAGCCTTTGTGCAATCTGGGTCAGAGTCTAGAAAAGAAAAAAAGATATCAGAAAATCAATGTTAAGTGTCCGCCTGGACAATTAAATTGAGTATGCAAGTGCAAATATTGATAAAAGCTTGTGGTGTGAGTTAACCTTAACGTTAGATGTGATTTGAGGATTTTGAAGTCAAACTCTTGCTGCAAATTGGTGTGGAGCCCAATGGCTATTATCATATATTCATATTGGTTGTATGGAAGAATTAAAACATAAAATTTATGTTCCTACACTTCACAAATAGGTGGATTATATTAACTGTCACAATTTCTCTTCGCTTTGCTGCTGTGTGTGTTATAACTTATGACATGGCTCTCCAATATGTGCCATAAAAGAAATTGCAGTTGATATTCTTATCATCTGCAGGTGATTCCGTTACTGGTTTTGCTAGTAAATTTATGAAGGTGGGCAGTGAAAAGAAATTTGGATGTAACATCTCCCATTTAAGTGATTATTCTGATATAGCGGAGAAATCAATGGAAAATTTTGTTTCGGTCATGTCATCATTCAGATGCAAATCATCTGGTTCTCGTGCCAGTGGTCTCCGTGCTCCTTTTAGAGATGTGCAGAACACATGTGAAACAAGGTAATATATATATTTTTTTTTGGCCAAATTCATGTGGTCTTTTTATCCTAATTTCTAGACAGATGACAATAATTTGCATGACATGTTCTCTGTTTGTTGAAGGTCAACCACCGCGTCCATGGATTTAAGTAGATTTTCATATGTGCCCAAAAATCAGAAGACTGCCTCAGCATCTCACAGAAACTGAGTTTGATTTGCATAGTTCTCTTTTCATGGGAGGTCGACCATTGCACCCAAGGATTTAAGCAGATATTCATACGTTCACAAAATCAGATGACTGCCCCAGTATATAGAGAAACTGAGTTTCATTTGTATTTAAACCATCAGCTTCAGATGGTTCCCAGGCCTACCTTGAATAGGTAGTCTAATTACTTTTTTTTGCCTGGTTGTCATTATTCAAATCTCGAATTTCCTTTGGCTGACCATGATGGAAGATTTCATATTGGATGGATCAGAAGAAAAACTGTTTTCTGCTTGTGATGTGTTCATGTCATATTACTGACATGGTGCAATTCGAGATGTAAGCATATGCTCTTTCTCCTCACTTACCTGTGTTTTCTCTGTTTGTGAGAAATACGCGAGAAGTTGTTCTCTTCTGACCATTGTAAATGAGTGGTATTTTGCATTCTAACAGAATGGATCTATTTCCCTTTCAGATCTGGAAACCATTTGTTGGGTCATCATCCATGTGCCCTGTAATTGTAGTTTGGAAAGGTTCTCTCTGACCATCTACTCTATATGTTTATAATTTGGAAGGTTTTGTTGATCATTCCTTCTCCAGCTGCTCTGTATATTTGACACTGAAAAGTTCAATTCTCATTTTAAAGCTGCCCAAGTGCTTTCACTACGTCAATACTAACATTACATGTCATATTTAGTTGGACAATCACTAGGGCTGGAAATGATACCTAGCTCTTTGAAATTTTTATCCTGAACCCTTTACTTCTTTTCACAGTTATTATGCATGTTGCATTTTATATGTACATTCTATCTTTCGGGGAGCATGGCCCCTATGGTGGGAAAAAGGTTCTATTCGACTGTTGTTCAGTCTGTTTACTCTATACAGAATTTGAGTGACCAGCTGTGATGGTCAATTATATATATATTGAGGCAAGAGAATGCTACCTGTCTGGACATCGTTCTTGACCAATGGGAGGGCACATGGAGCATCTTCAGCATGGGGCAGTGTGGTCTTTTTGCACTTGCTGTGTGTTGGTGTAAGTGCACACGGTCAAGCAGCTTTTTTTCTTAGTTGAGGGGATTATTTAAGTTCTGGATATTTATTAAACGGTACATCTTGTTGTAACCAAAGTGGTGAATCGAGAAATTGTAACATTATTTTGATTGCCTTTGTCTTATGCCCAAATGCTCCTTGTGTAGGTGTAGAAAAGGGATTTCAGAATTTCACCCAAGTTTTTTCACCCATTAGATTTTAGTACATTATCTTATAGGGGTCTTGTGGGGTCCATTCTTTAGCTCCCATACATCAGTCTAGACTCTAGAAGAGTCCTATTAGATTTAGTCTCTGTTATGATTTTTTTAGCAATTTAGCAAATTAAGAGTCTTAATTGCATTCTCTAGGTTAATTTACTTATTTTAGGAAAGTAGATGTTAGGAGGATTTTTTGTACTCCATAATTACATTAAAACCCCCCAGTCAATAGTTAATGAAGATTTTTTTAATAAAAATTGAGAGTTGTGAGAACCCTTCTCTCCTGGCTCCCCTTTTCTTCTGAAGCTAGTGTTCATATTATTATATCTGGGTATTTTTCATGGGTACTTATCAGAGTCCTAGTTCAGCACCTATCTCTTCTCTTATTTCTCTTATTTTCTCCATAGAACCTGTAAGCCTTTTGAACCCTGATCTATCAGGAAAATAACTCAGACATGAGCAGCCAATCTGATCTTTGAATCTCAATTTGGAATCTAGATTGGCTGTCTGCATCAGTTTCTCTCTGTTTATCTCATTGTAGAAGTACTCTATATGTTTATAAATTGGAAAATTTTGTTGGCCATTCCTTCTCCACCTGCTCTGGATATTTGACATTTCAAAAAGATTTTTTGTAATTATAAAGCAGCCCAAGTAGAATGTAAGTTCTTAGTTCTTGATGGGTTTTTTTGCATGTTGAGAGTGTGTGCTCTGTTTCTCTGGGTTGGGGTAAGGCAGATTATGTCTTCCTTGTACTTTTCTTTATTATTATAATTATTTCAATAAAGTTTTAGGGGCTTCCCCGGTCCCAGATAATACCAGGGTTAAAAAAAAAAAAAAAAGAGTATTTCTAATAAGATCCTAGTAAATGAAGGATAGTTTATATCAGAACTTCTTGAGCTGCAATCTGGATAATATAAATACTCAAAATCATTGTGTGCTTAGTGAATAATTCAGAAGGCTCTGACGATGATGATCTGATGTTCTTTTCCACTTTCTTTTATGATAATTTGAATATACATCGGACAGTAGAATGTGCATACTGGTTATGAACCAACTGCTGCCGAATTTACAGTGTATATGGCCTACAAGCGTGGAAAATACATTTGATCTCTATAACTTAGGTGAAATTTTGATTGGCATCCCATGGCGAGGGAATGGGAGGGGATCCATGGTGATGGTCTCATCCGGATGAATTAGTGACCAATCGTAACGAGTTACAAAGAAATGCAAGAAGATGAGTATATTTAACTTAGCCAGTTGATAGCCTGCACACATCCTGGGTCCCCCTCCGAATGGCATGTAAGCATATGGTGGCATAGCCTCTTTAAACCTACTTGGATTGAAACTGAGAGGATCTGGGAAGTAATCTTTATCATAATGGGTACCGTAAGCTGTCCACAGCACCTGTAAATCCACAGCACATTTAAATGAATGTTTACAGTGGATGATTTCGTTTTATCTGCCTAGCCCAGTTCATTTTAAGGTTTAGATTTTTTTTTTGGGGGGGGGGGGGCCCCCCCCCCCCCCCTCCAAGATAAGGAGTTTACTAGGACAAGTGAAGATAAAGTTTGTAGCAGTACCTTCCATCCTTTGGGGATGGTGAATCCTTCATATTCAATGTCGACAATTGCTTTCCTGAAAGAGCCAAAGATTGGTGGAAACATTCGCAGACTTTCACGAGCAACTTGCCATGTATAATTCATCTTCTTTGTGTCTTCCAGTGTTAAGGTTTCTCCTGCGTTCTTACTTTCCATTATTTTTACATGTTCTGCAGAAGATGGAAAAATCCAATTAGGAAGTCTTTACTTAACCATTAACTTGAAAGGTCTTGCACCCTAGCTACAGGTTTGTTTGACAGTACTGTTGCTTCCAAGTTGCCTAACATATAGTCATTAAACATAAAAAGGGAAAAAAAGAGATATGCATATTAAGATATATATACCTTGGAGAAGGAGATCGTAGCAGTTAGGATGGTGAGCCAACATCCTACACGTCATTGCAATTGCAAAAGAAGTAGTGTCATGAGAGGCAAAGACTAGCAAAACCATGTTGTCAATGACCTCCACCTCACTAAACTCTCCTCTTATCAACCCCTTGACCAGCCTAGTTAGTAAAGTCCCTTCCTCCTTTTCTTCCAATCCATTTTCCATCTCTTCCCTCTTTTTTCTAACCACATTAAGCAACATCTCTACAATCTCCAACCTTGCTCTCTTTGCTCTCCAAAATGATGTCCCTGGTAGATCAACAAGTGGTTTAAACACCCCTTCCAATACTCTCTCAAAAATGTCTAGCATCCCTGGCTCAACTTTAATACCTAGCAAGCACTCCATCACAATTGAGAATGTCAGCATCTTTGCTGATTGAAAAAGGATTATTCTGTCTTGTCCTTGCCAATGTCTTTTGAGGTGATCCTCCACTGTTTTGCACATCTTTGGGACTAGATGCTCAAGACTCGAAGGGCCAAGGACCTCAGTGATGACACCACGAATGCACCGATGTCTCTCGCCTGTCCGCTCCATGATGGATTCTTTGCCCATAAGTTGCACTGATGTAGATGGCCATGCACTCACCACTAGCTTGAATTCATTGGAGAGGAAGAACCGGTTAGCCCCAACACCACTCACCACCACCGTCGGCGATCCCATTAACATTGTCTTGAAAACATTACCATGTTTTGCAATTCGAGGTTGAATGAAATCCTCAAATAATCGATTCTTAAGCTGTGCTTTGTAGAATGCAGGTGTCTCTCCTAGCCAAGGGAGAACCATATTTCCTGGTGGGAGTTTTTTGCTGTTGTCATTGAGTTTCTTGTGTAACAAGAATATGATAGAGAACAGTATAACCAAAAGAGAGAGCACAAAGTCAAAGAAAAAACCCATCTCTACAGCCATGAAATGAGGAATGAAGAGAGGTGGGGGCTTCCATTACTTGAATTTCTTGGTCCTTATATGTTGGAAATTAAGCATTATTATAGATCAAGATGAAATTCTAACAACATTGAATGATTGGATTGTCTTAGTATGTTGACTTTTTATGATGGAGATTAAAAAAAGGGTCGCATGGAAAAATAGGAGCACATGGAATCTCTGTAAAAAAATGATAAAATATTATGTCCAATATAATTTAATGGAGGAATTCATTTTAGGATTTTAATTATAAACCCCTTGCTTCAAATCTCTTAAATTTCTTAATTTTTAAATGTTGTAACGTGTATGTTACATCACTAGGCCTCAGGGGGTATGTTTAATAATCCCCATCCATTGCGGGTCAAATGCAAACTTACCTCCTAATATATATATATATATATATATATCCCTTAAAAGAGGATTGATATAAGGCATGCATATAATTTAACTATATTGGCCGCCCCCTTGTTTAATGATGTCATTTTCATCCATAATCACATAAAAACACAACCAGAGACACGCATAGAGAGACAGGGTTGCTGTCAATTGAGGAGGAAAGCTATCAATATAAGTATTAGCAAGAGATCATTCAATACAACAACTAAATTTCATCTCAACTATTTAGGGTTTGATACATAAATGCTTGCCCTCCAATCAGCTCTATTTTATATCGTACTTCATACAAGGTCTAAACACACACAATGGGTGGCTGTCAATCTATATAGAAATATGGGGGAGGGTTCCTTTCAACACCCATGTACAGTTTCAGGCTTTGGAGGGGGTGGGTGGGTATCATAGGAAACCAGTCATATGGGGGACATGTAGGGCATTTTATGGGAGGGATGCCGATGTGCAATTTAGGCTTTGAGCTGGCGTTGTGGGGGAACTTAAACCATAAAAATATTATGGCCATCAGAACCGGAGTAACATAGAGGGTTTGTTTGTGGTATTGTGGTTGGATCTGATTCACAACTGGGGTCCTAATAAAATTATGTGCAGGCAAGCCAAAGCATCACTATCAGAAATGATGGTTCAACCAAGCTTGAGTGATAATTAAGAAAGTTTTCCTGGTTCTTATGCAAACTCACTTAATTATTAAGATATTGATCAGCTGCCATGATCATTATCTTGGTCTTTTTTTTGGGTAATGTAAAAAGGGTGCTCCATGGTAGTGATCATAGTCCCCAGGACAAGCCCCCATACGACAAGCAACGTTTCTGTAGAATCAATGAGTGATAGTAAGCATGCCAAGACTCGAACCCACAACCAGCCGAGTTGAACGATGATGAATTGAGGATATTTTCACTACTAGGCTACCAACTCCATTGGTTCAGTCAAGCTTGTCTTTTTGGAGACTGCGGATGCCACATAATGATATATATTATTGTGCAACTAGCTAGCTAGCTGATAAGTTTCGAGGCTATAAACAGCTTCAAGCCTTAAATTCTGAATAAGGGTCTTGATACTTGAGCCTCCAACCCCCAAAACATGCGTCCAAACAAAGGATAGAGCATTACTTTCAGCCACTATCCATCTTAATCATAATCTTCCTGAAACCCTACTCCATAGGATAAGCTGGCAGAAATCCTTATAATTATCCTTCTAGATATGATTGCTGCAGTTATAAGGATTGGTTTTCTAGAAACCCATTCTAATTGGGAGGTAAGGTTAGTGTCATTCCACATCAAGAACTATTATTAATTGGTCCCCACTCTCTCTAAAGCAGGAGTTTTTTAGGGAAGACCCTAAAACAAGTTTAAGAGTGCAAATTTAAGTATTAATTTTAGGTCTCCACATTGGCTTACTCATATTGGATCCTTCATTTACGGGTAGAGAGTTGAAATAAGAATTTATGATGAAGGAAGCAGATGCAATGAGGAGAGGATATCCAGTCAAGACTCAAGAGCGGGATTATGATTCCCATCGCCAGATTTGGTTAAGATGGCTAAACATACCTACCACATGCATGGATGATTAGGTATGGACCCTGGACTCATTATTTCACTTATCTTTCTTAATATAGAAATTAAATAGCTTCTAACTAGTCTTATGACCCCATGTTCTCTGATATTAAGATATTTCTTTAGGAACCCTAAAGGGGTAGTAGAGTTGGCAAGGTATCTTCGCCTCAGGAAACATGTGGTTTTGAGTTCAATTTTTCTTACCTCCTTAGGTCTCGTATTTAATGCTCTTTACTACTTTTGATGAAAGTAGAATGGTTTTCATCCAATCCCAGAATAACTTGATCCATGCGGTTGTAGGGTCAATATGGGCTTACTGGATTAGTTAGGCTGAAAGACTTGAATACCTATTGTTATCCAAAAAAAAAAAAAAAAAAGAAAAGAAAATCTTTAGGTTCACCATTGTATTGAGCTCAGCTCCTGTGGCCTTTGCGCACTTTATGCTAGATATCCCATTTATGCATAAGAAAATAATAAGAAGAGAGAGAGAGAGTGAGAACTTTATATCATGCATTCCATATTCATTAAGAAACTATTCAGTATCTTCTTCATGGTTATATTTGATTTTATTCTCTCTCTCTCTCTCTCTCTCTCTCTCTCTCTCTTTCTCTCTCTATATTTTTCAATATTTTATTGTTCAGAGAATGGATCTGGGAGTATAATTAAGGATAATAAAGGATTGAAAATATGACTCCTTATCCTTTTTAGTTTCCTTGTAGGAGTAGATATATGATACAGCTGAACCTGGTTCATTGAGTTCCAACCTCAGTAGTAGGTGGGGTTGGCTTCATGCATAGTTCCTGTTACTTCATGATTGGACTCAAAGTAACAAATCTGTATTAGGATTCATGCTAACAGGTTTGGAGAAGGGCAGTTATTTAGGATTTAATGAGTTGACTTGGAACTTCAATGATATGAAGTCAAGCACCAATATTAGGCAAGTTGAGCAACTATGAGTCATTCGAATTGATTCTGCTTATAGAATTATTTTTTGAGGCCTTAATTAACAGTGTAACAAACTTAATAGTTTTTTTCCCTTGAAACTAAATTATCAGGGAGCATGAAGACTTGCCACATCATCATAGAGTTTACAAACCCTTATAGGGTTTTAAAATGCCTTTTCAATTTCCTTCCGTGTCCATCTAAAATCCCATGGCTTATGGAAAGCTTGGTCTTTAACTTTAGGCAAGAGATTACTATCTGATCATGTAGTTCCTGACCAGCGTGATGAGAGTAAGTGAGAGCATGCTTAGAGGCATTATACATGAATGTGATTTTCATTTAAGGTGCAAGATGATAATTTTATGTACTTATTTATTTTAATGCAAGATTTACATGATTAGGCAACCTTCTTTTTCCAACAACTTGAAAGATTAAATTTCAAACTTATTTTATTAAGTGAATACTGAACATAAAACATGTAAACTTTTGGATAAATTAAATATACATATAAATAAACAATATTGGGAAAAAGTGACACTTAAATCATTTTCGATCTCTTCATCAAGCTTTCTACCAAAAAAAGAAACTCTTCATCTAGCTCCAGCACCAACGCAAGTGAAGGTATTATTATGTCTTACCAAAAGAAAAAGAAGATATTACTACGCAACCCAAAGGGGTAGCGTAGTTGGCGAGCAACGAACTTAGTATGAACCGTAAACTCGGACGTTCTAAATTCGACTCCCGTCACACCTTAGGCCAGAAAAAAAAAAAAAAAAGACATTACTATGCATAATATATCAAAAACTGTTCCTACATATTGTGGCTATAAGTGCCACATAGTACACATATCATCAGTGTCTATTCATTTATGTTGAGTATCAAATCAATCCGACTTCTTCACATACCATCATAAAGCTATGATTTTACCCAAAATAAATAAATAAAACTTCCAAAAATTATTTGAATGAAGTCAATTTCGTTTGGATGTGTTTGAACAATTTGGACCAATTGAAAAATATGGTAATAAATCATAAACGTATTGAATCAAAGGTTAAAAAATTAATAAATTTAATATGTGACTAATCTATAAGTATTTCTCATTTATACAATGTTAAGGAAGAAAAAAATATATATATTTACAATATGTTATATTTTATCTTATTTTAATAAATCCTCTACTTAACTGGACTCAATATCATTTTAAGTTAACTTGATTTTTTTTTTTTA
>NW_024868256.1:175715-176760 GCF_013358625.1 Macadamia integrifolia
CTCGGGCTATAATCGGGCTACCTTAATCGGGCTTTAGTCGGGCCTTAACCGGGCTACGGACATGTTTAATGTTAAACGGGCTTTAACCGGTTTTTAAACGGGCCCTCTTTAAAATGTGTTATTATATTCCGACCCACTCATGCAAGCCCAAAAAAATGACAATAAATCAATAAATGATACCAAATATAACCATTATTTAAAATGTGAACATGTCTTTACTTTTTAGATTTTATTCTTTAATTTGGGGGGTAAAATAGGTATTCTACAATCATTAAAGGGTCGGGCCAAGTCGGTACACAATAGGCCGGTCTCGGTCGGGCGCCCGACGGCCCAAGTAGCAAAACCGAGACCGACCATTTATAAACGGGTCGGGCTCAAGCCCAACACGTTTAATAAACGGTCCGGGCCGGGTCGGTCTATAAATGGTCAGTCCCAGTCAGTTTAGTCGGGTCGGGCCACGAATTGACACCCCTAGGTGGGACAATCATTTCGCCCTCACTATTTCTCTAATGCAAGAGCCACACTACCTGTTAGGTTTATTTTTCTCATAAACAAAATATTATTTTCACAAAGGTACATCACTTATATAAATATTCTAAAACCACCTTCCCCCAAGAAAAAATAAATAAATAAAATAAAATAAGCATCAAGACATCAATTCTGCCACCTACATAAATATGTACCAATTCCAACTGTTGGGTACTGAAAACTTTAGATTAACGAATTGTCAAATTTCAAAGTCTAATTCAACTATATAACCAAGTTTATTGACGTGCATCCTATGTCTTGTTAACCTAAGGGGATAGCCCAGTTGGTGAGCAATAAACTTGGTTCGAACCCTAAATTCGGACGTCCTAAGTTCGATTCCCACTAGGCACACCTTGGACCATTCACATGGAGTGTTTAGAGCTCTTCACTACTTTCAGTGAAAATTGAATGATTCTCATTCAATCCCGATATAACTTGGTCCATGCGGTTGTATGGTCAGTATGGACACGCGGGACTAGTCAAGCCGAAGGAGGCCTGAATACCGGTCATTAGCAAA